>NC_052314.1:19131258-19228758 GCF_016432855.1 Salvelinus namaycush
CATCCTCCTTGGATACAGAACACATGATGCAGGCATCTCATCATCCAAGCCTCCAGTCCTGCTGGGGTTGCAATGAGGGCCTATTCATATAGCGGCAACACCTTGTACCTGCATACACCCAGCCCTCCCCAGATCTATCATCCATAGGTAGAGAGATGCGATGTGGCAGTGTGGGTAATGTGAGAGGCAGCCTATACCGATCCAGACCATAATATGAACCCTGCGGTGGATGCAGCCATGGCTTTGAACAATGTACACATTCAAATGTCACATACACGAGAGAGAAAGGTAGATGTGCGACCAGGGGGTGGGGGTATACTGTAAGTTGACAGGCCTATAAGTAGGCAAAACAAAATGTATTTTCACGATTTCAGTTACATCATGAAAATCGATAAATCGTTTTTGTGTCTCAAAATTTACCAAATCAAAAGATGTTATCTATATCATGTGCGGTTTAGATCATAGGGTCTTACAGGAGGCATGTATAGGTCTAGAAAGGGCCCATAACAGCCACTTTCATCAGGATTTTCTAGAAAATGGTTTGTGATACAAAATGTAAAAAGAATTTAAAACATTCTTCCTCGTAATTAAGTTTCGATGTGAGAATTGCTAGAACAACCTGAGATACCAAAACTATTTTCCGCTCCCGCGGAATCGCCCAAGAGGATCTGAGAAGTATGAGTAATAAATGGCACAAATTCCACCTAGCCAATCGGGGGTTGATTTGGAATTGGTCTTTTCCACTTTATTCAAACTCAACGACTAGTGAAATACCACACGAGGTAACATCACCATGAGGGGGCTAGTAGTGGGTAGAAGGTCACCTTACAAACCCATTGAACTGTAGGCTCTGCCATATACCCTGACGTAGCCTTTAGCCATACAGTGAATAGACGTCTACACCTAGCTACATAGGCCTATAGTTTAGGGTACACCTCGTGACTAAACAGACTTCTGCCACGGTAAAGATAGAGGTGAAGGCAGGAGTGTTTGTCACAACATGTCTGAGGAACTCCTGGACAGGAACCACAGAGATGATTGACAGTCCTGTTTACCACTGGGTTTCTGTGTAGGGGTGGGTGTTGTACTAGCTCCTAGACTAGAGCCTGATCCTCCAATACAGCAAACGACACTAGTGTGGGCAAGGCTCTTTTCTACACAAAGTGTGAATGATACAGTGTTGAAACCAGTTCAGTGTGACAGGGAGGCTGACTGACTACTGAGGAGGACAGGTGTGCATAAAAGCTTCTAGTCTGGTTGTGGGGACACCTGTCTGTCAGCACTGCACCCCCCCCCCCCCCCCCCCCCCCCCCCCCATTACTTCAAAACTCCTCAACGCACAGACGTATGGTAGAACTAGAAGTAAAGTAACTATATTTTGTATGTTACAGGAGTGAGAAACACTTCTGTGAATACAAAGTAGGAAGTTATGACCCAGTTAGAAACTACCCTCCCTGTCCTCTTCTGTAACGCTACTTGTAAAGAGAGCCGAGTGTTGACACACATTCCTACTCTTAGAGAAAGAAAAGGAAGTAACCTTTGCTTGAAGGAGCAGCTTTGGGGAGGAATGTATGTGACCTAGTTCTGTTAGTTATATAAGGAGTGGAGGGGTGGGTGGGGCGGGGGGGCACAGGCAGGGAAAGAGTTGCAGGGGAAAGTTGCCCCTAGACGTTGTTCTAGGGTCAGTTTCGCATTTTCCCCCACTAATGGTTACATTTAGGATTGGGGAGGGAAACATGATCCTATATCTAGGGGAAACGACACCCCTGAGCAGGGAAAGTGACAGACCAGAGATGGGAGAGGAATGAGAGAAGAGACCAGAGAGGGGGAGCGAGATGAGAAAAGGGATTTCTGTTCCTGTAGTCCGTCAATGTCGGTAAAGAGGGAAGAGCCTCAGGCATTACACTGACTCAGCGCTTCTTCTAGCCTACTTCCGCCATCTCTTTTCTTCCCCCTCTCTCTGTTTGCTACTCTTCACAACAGGCAGATCTAAACCTTACCACATCTCATACAGACAGAGAGCTTATGGTGGAGAGAACACACAGCGGGGTGTGGAACTACTGCAGAAATGATTTGAGACTACAGGAGAAATAATATGGTGAATGACCAGCTGCCACTAGGAACCGGTGCAGTTCTTCCAGTTCAGTGCAGATGAAGGAGAGGAGCCGGAACAGGAACAGGAAGCTACTTTAGACTATTGAGATGCAATAAGAGTTGATTTGGGATTGGACCCTGATAAACTCCGGGCCCCTAGTGTCACATTGGGACAAAAGGCAGACACATCGTTCAGAGGGTTTGGCATCATGGTTGAGCAGACTCACTGCCTGTGACTCACTGCAGATAATCTGATCTGCTCGCCTCGATGCACGGAGCATGTCTGGCTAACAGATATTCTCCCGTTCTCTCTCCCTCTCTTTCCGTCTGCCTAATACACACACAAAACACCAGTTAAAGCTATGGTTATGGCCAGCCAAATCCCCTGACATTTCCTGTTAGGTTTAGAGCCACACAAAAGGGCCAAAGGGAGAGACAGTAGTACAGGACCTAGCCAACAGACTGCACTGAAAACACAGCGACACCAAAGCTTGTGTCCACCATAACAATAGAGATAGGATGTGGAGGGAGGCTAAATCGTCCTGCGTTAAGATAACAATCCATGCTTTATTTGACCTCTCCTTACCCAGACTTTCCCATCCAACACCAGCACCACATTTCTCTGACCCTGTCCAGTTAGGTCTGTTTCAGTCAGGGACGGTGCTTGTCTGGACTCAATGGTTCCTTTATGAATACTGGCTAGACCTTTATTCCCAGTTCTGACTTGAATGAGAAACCTGCCAGCGTGTCTGATGAAGGTATACGACCACTGCACTGACTTTCCTCCCTCTGGTCTGTCTACACACACACACACACACACACACACACACACACACACACACACACACACACACACACACACACACACAAACCTCACTGCATGACAACGCTCACATAAGCACAGGTTTCCAAACCCAAAGACAGATCCTTGGTAGCCAGTAACTAACTCAGGTGCTGCTGACGGTGATGCAAGGCATTCCCAGTAGCCTGGTGTAGCTCGGTGCAGGTCCTGCGTGGCCTAACTAGCTGCACACTAAACACCTTCATCTGATAGCGCTTAATTAAGAGTGTTAAAATGACCCACAGCTAACTATAGCATGAAATATGTCAGGACCTTTCTACTCACAGCTAACCTCATTACTACTGATACAACCACCCCTATTCTCATTTGATAGGGTCAGGAGAGAAAGAGAGAGAGAGCAAGAGAGAGAGAGAGGGAACAGGGACTCACCAGTTAGCAGGTAGGTGGAGAAGGTGGAGAGAAGCGAATATAACAGGGAAGGAGAGGAGGGAGAAGGATCATCCACTAGCTGGCAGTGAGGCAGTTGGCAGAAAACAGTGTTGCTGTTATTTCAGGTTGTGGATGAAGTACACCGTGGAGACCGACTGACAGGTCGCTGGGTGGATGGTAACACTTTTTGGCCTGTAATGGGTTGGGTTAAGTGCTGCTGTAGGAGTTTAAAATGGGTTTTAAATGGTTAATTGGTTTTAGTTAACAGAAGAACCAGAAGAGCAGCAGCAGAACCATTCAGCCTCCAGAGCACTTAACGTCCAGGGCTCTAAAGCACAACCATTCTGATCGCATATGCTCCCAATTGTTTTTTCTTCATGTTGCGGATTGGGAAGGTCGCATTTTTCATTGATAAACCATGTCGCGGGCTGTTCTAAAACTATTCGCAGGCCATAAACCACTAGTTTAACACCTTGTTCAGTCATGTTTGTTACCTCATTAGCTAGCTAGCCAACAACCTGGTAAATTTAACAGTAGGTTATATCCAAACATTTGGGGGCACAGAATGAGAGGAAAAGGGACAGCTTCTTCAGGAGATCAATGATCATAGCAATGAATGAATGGCAGATCTCCTGCATGTCATCATGGCAAACGTGACGTTCTTAAAAAGAGACAGTGTTCAATGTAATGTATCTCAACCAGGCCCCCACTGTCGGGTCTGGAGCATGAAGTCACAAGCTCTGCTGGTTGGCTACTACGTAGCAACCTAGCTGTGTCAAAAACCCTGGTCTGCCCTAGAAAGCATAAGTAAATTCCGATTGCCAGAACGGCCCATTTTTTATTTTTTATTTTACGTAGTTTTGGGTAAAAAAATGTTGTTGCTATGATCAACTTTCATCCCCACTGTGAATTGTAAAAGTTCCCTACAAATCGAGATATTTAATTAAATTGTGATCAATTTAGAATACTACATTTGTCGTCACACAGGACCACGTGCTGACACAGACCAATCACGGGCCAGCAGGCTATGAAGAGGCTCCCGGTTGACTTTCTCGGGCAGGATGAAAATCACTACAACCACCATGATCCGTCGCTAGTTACAGCCACTTTCACCATGATCCTTCGCAATATTTTGGCGCGCTTCAAATTCTTCTGGCTTCCTGCACCATCAGGAGTTTTCCATAGGAATATGTGGATGACGTCAGCTCTATCACTACCTACTGGTTTTAATGTCTATGATATCAATAGGGAAATAGTGCTTTTACATAATGTAGAAACTTAATTTTCCACAAATTACTTTGTCATTATATTTGAATGACAGTTATTTGTATCAACATTTTAGCTTTTATAATAAATAAACGTATTTGTAGGGTTCCACACTTGTTTCAGAAGTATCTAGAATTAATTTAGGCTATATCTCAAACGCTAAAAATAAAAACAACTCTGGTGCTCATAAATGTAACGTTGTGCTAACTTGTTAAAGTTGGGCGCACCAATGCTACAAATCATTTCTGTACATTTAGACATCTAGTTCTGCCATTGTTAGCTAACATTTATCTGAATACCATATTAGAGAAAGACAGTTACTAAAATTGGAAGTCATACAGCATCCATAATGAATAGCATAGTTATTAGCCCGAGGTCTGAAGGCTGATGCCATTTGAAAATGTTCTGTTAATAGAACAATGTGTGTGTGTGGCCCTGAGGTTGGAGAGGAGTCATGTGATGCCGGCAGTTGGATCTCAGATTAGAGATGGTGGACTCTCTGGGTTCAGTGGGTGGTACGAGGTAGGCAGGGAGGGAGTGGTGCTGAGAGGAGCATCAAAGTAGAGACAGTAGAGAACACCACTACAATGTATGTTGGTGGCATTTCTATTAACAAACCATCTTTTCCCACTTTCTCCCTCATTGGACACCAAACGTAGATGACAAAGGATCTTCCCTCCATCACTGCCAAGTCTCCAATGCCTAGAGACACCAAATGCATGGACACTTGGACAGAGACTAGACTGAGACGTTCAAAAAGGTCATGAGTCCAGCTGTTTCTTCCTGAGCTCAGGTACGTATTAAAGATCAAAACCAAACTAATACTCAATATAGCACATCTACTAAACCAGCAACAGTCGAAGACAAACAGGAGAGAGAATTAGAGGTAGAAACAGAAAGGATAACGTTTTAGTAATCGAGAGGTAGACAGAAAGCTACACAGAGGTAAAGAGAGAGAGAGAACGAGAGAGAGGTAGAGAGAGACATGTGTGCAGGCCACAGTGAGTGCAGGCCAGGCAGTATGCCAGCAGGGCTGTTAAAGTAGGGCAGAGCCACGGCCAAGCAGACAAAAAGATTCCGTCTGCGCACAAGGGGGGCAGAGCTCTTAACAGACCAAGCACTGTGTGTGTGTGTGTGTGTGTGTGTGTGTGTGTGTGTGTGTGTGTGTGTGTGTGTGTGTGTGTGTGTTGTTGGGTGCGTATACTGTACGGTTCTGTATGTGTTTTTACCAGTGATTTGATATAAATAACACAGGATAGCAGTTGCAAAGCCCGCTGATCCCACATAATCTCCTTCACCGGAGCATCACTTGGAGGGCAGCTGGAGCTAGAGGAGGAGGGCATCCACAAAATATGGGACATCATGGATTTTCACTGTTTTGGCTGTAGATACTGCTAGGTTCTGCAACAGCTAGCGGGTCTGAAACATCATCTACCAGCTGTAGTGGCAGAAATGAGTACTGCACATTGCAAGCGCCATGCTCTACCAACTGAGCCACAGGGGATCACTACCGTAGCTACTGTGTTTTGTATTGCAAGAGCACACACTGTACCTGATCCACCAATCTACTTGATCACCGTGTTCTATCAGTGATTCATCTCTGCTACTGTGGTACAAATCCATCCAACGACTAGTTTAACAACAAGAGCTGCTCTGGTGTGTGTGGTGTGTTAGTGAGCAGTTCCGGGTCGTGACTCATGATGTCACACAGAGGGGGTTAGGTTAAGCCCCTGCAGCAGAGCAGTATGTTACCACAGTGCATTAGGCAGATACGTTTCAGTCAGTCAGAGAGCAGAACACCGAGCACACCCCTCAATGTCTCTAATGTCCTGGCCCACAGCAGGCTGTAATGCAGTAAACGCTTCAGCATCAGGACCAGGGAAAGGAGGTGTGTGTAGGCTGAGTGAGAGTAATCCCACACCAAACCATCTTTGTTATTGACTTGCAAAACCACACTGCAACAGAATGAAGCTCAAACAATACTTATTTGACTCACAATAAACTTACATTGCAGGCAGACCGTATAGCACAGATCCACAATTAGCCTACTGCATGCATTACTAAAATACATTGTACCACACACACACCTAATGTCACCAACTAACAGTTATTTTGTTCTTAGCCATAACTATCTCCAGAAAGTTGTATATGTTGCGTGACAGTGTGAGAGATCACAGGGCCAGTCTCTCCCAGAACAGCTCTTTAATGTTTAGGATTGGGTAGAATAGGCTGTTCCTAGATCTGTGGCTAAAGGCAACTTCTACCTGGTACAGTCAGAAACAACAACAATAAACTTGACTGTATAGCCTTCTGTATTACTCAGAGCTGCTCCCTCAGGAACTGCCCCATGCCAACACTACAGTACCATGCTAACAGCACTTAGGCTACTAAACCCATTGGAGTGACAGACATAATGGCGCCGGAGGGGACGGCCGCCGTTTTACGGGCTCCTGGACAATTGTGCTATTTTGTGTGTGTGTTTTTTGCGCTGATTCGAACTTTGTTAATACATCATGTTTTGGCAATTGTTTCATATACAGAAAAGAGCTTCTGGACATCAAACCAGAAATGACTAATCCCAGACCAGGACAAAATGCTAATCGCAGACCAGGACATAATGCTAATCCCAGACCAGGACATAATGCTAATCGCAGACCAGGACATAATGCTAATCGCAGACCAGGACATAATGCTAATCGCAGACCAGGACATAATGCTAATCGCAGACCAGGACATAATGCTAATCGCAGACCAGGACATAATGCTAATCGCAGACCAGGCCCAAATCCCCGTCACTCGGCGGAGGAGGCGCTATAGGGGTTGGCATGCGGGATATCAAACAAGACTGCGACGGCGAGTGGATAAGTTGCCATTACCCTCCGAACGTGGAATCGCTGGTAAATAAACTGGATGAGCTCCGTTCGAGACTATCCTATCAACGTGATCTGAAGAACTGAAATATGTTTCACTGAGTCGTGGCTAAACAAAGCCATGAAAAATATAAATCTAGCTGTTTTTTCTATACATCGGCAGGACAGAACAGCTGCGTCCGGTAACTGAGGGGAGGGGGGGGGGGGGAGGGGGGGTTGTCTCTTTTGGTCAACAACAGTTGATGCTTGATCTCCAATATTAAGGAAGTCTTGAGGTTCTGCTCGTCTGACTTAGAATGCCTCATGATAACCTGTAGACCACACTATTTATCAAGAGAGTTTTCATCTATATTTTTTGTAGCTGTCTATTTACCACCACAAAATGATGCTGGAACTAAGACCACACTCAACGAGCTGAATAGGGCCATAAGCAAACAAGAAAATACTTAACCAGGTGCAGCGCTCCAAGTGGCCAGTGATTTTAATGCAAGGAAACCGAAATCCGTTTAGCTCATTTCTACCAGCATGTCTCTTGTGCAACTAGAGGCGGAAAAAAACTATTCCACCAAACAGAGACGCATACAAAGCTCTCCCACGCCCTCCATCTGACCCTAATTCTAACCTTCTGCACCTACTTATAAGAAAAAACTCAAACAGGAAGTACCAGTGATGCGCTCAATACGGAAGTGGTCCAATTAAGCGCACGCTAAGCTACAGGATTGTTTCTCTAGCACAGATTGGAATATGTTCCGGAATACATCTGCCGGCATTGAGGAGTTTACCACATCAGTCAACGGCTTCATTAATAAGTGCATTGACAAAGTAGTCCCACAGTGACCGTACATACATATCCTAACCAGAAGCCATGGATGGAGCAAAGTGTCAACACAGGACCAAGATCGAATCCTACTACACCGGCTCCGATGCTCGTTGGATGTGGCAGGGCTTGCAAACTATCACCGATTACAAAAGGGAGCTGCCCAATGACACGAGCAAAATACCTTCTATGCTCACGTCAAGGCCAGCAACACTGAACCATGCATGAGAGCACCAGCTGTTCCGGACGACTGTGTGATCACGCTCTCCGTAGCCGATGTAAGTAAGACCTTTAAACAGGTTAACATTCACAAGGTCACAGGGCCAGACGGATTATCAGAATGCATACTCAGAGCATGCGCTGACCAGCTAGCAAGTGTCTTCACTGACATTTTCAACCTCTCCCTGACCCAGTCTGTAATACCCACGCGTCAAGCAGACCACCATAGTCCCTGTGCCCAAGAAAGCCAAGTTAACCTGTCTAAATGACTATCGCCCCATAGCACTCACATCTGTAGCCATGAAACACTTTGAAAAGCTGGTCATGGCTCATATCAACACCATCAAAGGGAGTCTCCCTTTGTGAACGTGTACCTGCATATAAATACTTCAGCATTTGGATTGATATAGATTTACCGTTTTAAAAAACAGATGAGCTGGTTAAGAAGTTAAGATTTAAAGTTAGCTTTTTCTACAGAAACAGATTGTGCCTTTCTCCAAGCAATAGGAAGCAGATTATTCAGTCAACCTTCTTATCTGTTCTTGATTATGGTGATATTATTTATCAAAGTGCAGCTGCTACTACTCTTAAACCTTAGATGCCATCTACCATAGTGCCCTTTGTTTTGTTACAAGTGACAGTTCATACTCATCACTGTATCCTGTATCAAAAGGTTGGCTGGACTTCACTACAAACCCATGAATCTCTACATTACCCCTTTTTTTGTTTACAAGGCCCTACTTCATAAACTTCCATTTTAACTAAATTTGCTGTTGAAGTATAGACACGTGAGCTGTCTAACCTGTTCACAGGACTGGTTACATCGAGGTTTCTAGGGTCTGCATTGAGCTTGGTAAATCTGCTTTTAGTTTTAATGCACCGTATTGTTGCAACAAAATACATTTCATCTTTATGTTCTGGTGCCGTTTGGGCAATTTAAAGTATTTATTGGAGACTTATTTGTGGAGGAATGTAACTGTTTTTCTGGGTGATTTGTGATGTTTTATTTGTGCTTCCCATGACTGTGTATTTGAATGTGTATATGTTTGGGTATAATGTGTATATTTATGTAGTATATTCAGGGCACATTTGTAAAAGAGACATAGGTCTCAATATGTTTCCTGGTTAAAATAAAGGTTCAATTAAAAAAATGATCCACAGATGACCCAATCTCTATTGCACTCCACACTGCCCTTTCCCATCTGGACAAAAGGAACACCTACGTGAGAATGCTGTTCATTGACTAAAGCTCAGCGTTCAACAGCATAGTGCCCTCTAAGCTCATCACTAAAGTAAGGACCCTGGGATTAAACACATCTCTCTTCAACTGTACTTTCTGACGTACCACCCCCAGGTGGGGAAGGTAGGCAACAACACATCCTCCTGCTGACCCTCAACACAGGTCCCCCCCTGTTCACCCACGACTGTGTGGCCACACACACACTCCAACACCATCGTTAAGTTTGCTGACGACACAACGGCGGTAGACCTGATAGAAAATGACGAGACAGCCTACAGGGAGGTGGTCAGAGGGCTGGCAATGTGGTGTCAGGACAACAACCTCTCCATCAACGTCAGCAAGACAAAAGGAGCTGATGGTGGACTACTGGAAACAGAGGGCCGAGCACACCCCCATTCCCATAAATCGGGACTATAGTGGAAACGGTCAAGAGCTTCAAGTTCCTCGGGTGTCCACGTCACTAAGGACCGATCATGGTCCAAACACACCAACACAGTCCAAGAGGGCACGACAAAGCCTATTCCCTCTCAGGAGACTGAAAAGATTTGGCATGGGCCCTCATAGCCTCAAAAGGTTCTACAGCTGCACCATTGAGAGCATCCTGACTGGCTGCATCACCGCTTGGTATGGCAAATGCTCGGCCTCCGACCGCAACAACACTGACTCGGTACCGCTAGTCCTTGTATATAGTCTCGGTATTGTTATTTTGTGTTACTATTTTCTTTATCTATTTGTTAATTTTCTTTCTTTTTAATTGCATTGTTGGGAAAGGGCTCGTAAGTAAGCATTTCACGGTAAAGTCCACACTCGTATTCAGCGCATGTGACAAATAAAATTTTATTTTATTTGACAGACAAAAAAAAACAGCCTTGAATGTGCAAGAAGACGTTCATATCTCTGTCAGCCTCTGCCATTAGCAGCTGCTGTGACACGGGCACACAGTTCGTAAGCGTGCAACTCTGTCATGGCCTGCTGCCGTGGGTACCAACATGAGTGGAAACAAACCTGTGGTTGGCAAACTCTTATCAACATCAACTGCTCTCATCAGCTCTGTATTGTAAACAGCATCGTGGCAGAAAGTAACTCGTCCAATCAATGAATTAGGGATGAGAGACTGGGACGTATTTGAAGGGATTGGGAGAGTATCTAGGACATAGTCAGGTTACTCAGGTAGGAGGGTTAACCTGGTGTTTGTTAACCCATTTGTCGTGGCTCAAGTCCTTACTGTCATGGTCACCTATCCTCTAAAGAATTGATTGGCACAACCCTTCTCTCTCCTCTCCCTGGTTCTTCTCTTGCCAAGGTTGTTGCCGTAAAGAACAATCAATCTAATTTACTTTTTACATTAGCAGTTGTCACAAAGTGCTTATACAATGCATTCTCACTCAGACAACTTGTCAGGCACATTGCCAACTTTGCAAGCCAATTAAGCTACATCACGCGCATCCGCACTGTGCTCACCTCAAATATACACACACACACACACACACACACACACACACACACACACACACACTAGGTGAACGTGACAGTGGAAAGCGGCGCAGCGGTGCCAGACAGGGATCAAAGGCCATGGGAATGCAGCATTGGGAACGTCGCTCCGGAGTGCTGTCTCGCCAGGAGACAGACGGACCGATGCAGTCATGTGATCTAATGAGAGCTGATAGGAAAATCCACAGTGTGTGTCTGTCCGTCAGTGTGTGTACGCGGCAGAGGGCACAGCAGGGGAACAATACCTCATAAAACACTCCCTTATACAGAGAGCGAGGTCTATATTGTATACCATACTACAATATTTACCTGTACTATACATAGCCTACATCTTCTACTACAGAAAAGTTGACCTTCTACTGGGGCAGCAGGTAGCCTTGGGGCGCCAGGTAGCCTAGTCGTAAGAGAATTGGGCCAGTGACCGAAAGGTTGCTGGATTGAATCCCCGAGCTGACAAGGTAAAAGAGAGAGCGAGAGAAAGACTTGTGTATAATCTCGTGGATCAATAGACAGGCCTATAGCTGTGTAGTTAATGTGGACAGTGCTTCAACAGCTTCAGGGAAGGGTGGGTGACTAAAGGTATATCAACTAACACGTACAATATAAATATACAGATATATTTAGAAGCGATAAGGAAGCAGGATGAGATGACTGGACGGTTCTGTGTGTGTGTGTATTACCTCTAAACATTAGATAAACGTACACAATGTACAGAAAGAACATTGATACTGCACTGCCGGTAGAGATCTCCCTCCTACACACAGCCCACTCGGATATCAGACGCGCATGCACACAGGGAAAGACACACAGATGAGAGAGTGGCTGGTTTAGAGCTAGCTGTGGTAAACAGTCTAAGTGCTGAGAGGAGGAGTGCAGCAGGATAGGAGAGAAAACAGCTCAGAGTTTATACAGGAGAGAAAAAGACGAGAGAAAAGGCGGCGGTCGCTGGGAGAAAGTCTAGTTAAATAAAAGGTTCAATTAAAAAAAATCAATCCCTCCAAACTTCCATGTGCTATTCACCCACACACCCTCGTCTCTCCAGAACACTATTCTTCCTTACCTTATACAGTAACAGTCAAAAACATTGAAGGGTTTTTCTTTATTTTTACTATTTTCTACATTGTAGAATAATAGTGAAGACATCAAAACGATGAAATAACACATGGAATAATGTAGTAACCAAAAAAGTGTTACATCAAAATATATTTTATATTTGAGATTCTTCAAAGTAGCCACCCTTTGCCTTGATGACAGCTTTGCATTCTCTCAACCAGCTTCACAAGGTAGTCACCTGGAATGCTTTTCCAACAGTCTTGAAGGAGTTCCCACATTTGCTGAGCACTTGTTGGGCTGCTTTTCCTTCACTCTGCGGTCCAACTTATCCCAAACCAGGTTGGGTGATTGTGGAGGCCAGGTCATCTGACGCAGCACTCCACCACTATGCTTCTTGGTCAAATATCCCTTACACAGCCTGGAGGTGTGTTAGGTCATTGTCCTTTTGAAAAACAAATGAGCCCCACTAAGCGCAAACCAGATTGTTGCAGATGGCTGTGGTAGCCGTTCTGGTTAAGTGTGCCTTGAATTCTAAATAATAATCACAGACAGTGTCACCAGCAAAGCACCAGCACACCACCTCCATGCTTCATGGTGGGAATCACACATGCGGAGATCATCCATTCACCTACTCGGCATCTCACAAAGACACAGCGGTTGGAACCAAAAATCTCACATTTGGACTCATCAGACCAAAAGGACAGATTTTCATCGGTCTAATGTCCATTAATCATGTTTCTTGGCCCAAGCAAGTCTCTCCTTATTAGTATCCTTTAGTATTGGTTTCTTTGCAGCAATTCAACCATGAAGGCCTGATTCACGCAGTCTCCCCTGAACAGTTGATGTTGAGATGTGTCTTACTTGAACTCTGAAGCACTTATTTGGGCTGTAAGTGAGTCCGGTAACTCTAATGAACTTATCCTCTGCGGCAGAGGTAACTCTGGGTCTTCCTTTCCTGTGGCGGTCCTCATGAGAGCCAGTTTCATCATAGCGCTTGATGGTTTTTGCGACTGCACTTGAAGAAACTTTAAAAGTGCTTGAAAGTTTCCGGATTGACTGACCTTCATGTCTTAAAGTAATGATGGACTGTCGTTTCTCTTTGTTTATTTGAGCTGTTCTTGCCATAATATGGACTTGGTGTTTTACCAAATAGGGCTATCTTCTGTATACCACCCCTACCTTGTCACAACTCAACTGATTGCCTCAAATGCATTAAGGAGGAAAGGAATTCCACAAATGAACTTTTAACAAGGCACACCTGTTACTTGAAATTCATTCCAGGTGACTACCTCATGAAGCCGGTTGAGAGAAAGTCAAGAGTATGCAATGCTGTCATCAAGGAAAAGAGTGGCTACTTTGAAGAATCTCAAATATAAAATATTTTGATTTGCTTGTACCAAATTAGTCATGTAATAAAATATCTGGCATGATGGCTCGGAGGAAATTACTCATGTTTTCCAGCCACAGACAGTCTCTAGTGCTCCTAGTTTCGCAGCACTGTTTACCGTACGGGACATCAGCTACTCGACAATGCTCACTTGCCACAGGTCTGCTGCTAGCTACCGTTCATTAAGTAGCTGTTATGTGGCGACATTTACCTGGAGTAAGCCAACCTTTGAAACGAAAACCCACCGACCTCGAAGGAGGACGAATCACATGAAAAAAAGAAAGTTGTGAGAGAAACGGAGGTTTGGAGATAAAGGAGTTTCAAGAGGCTGGCTACAGTATGATGCTGAGGCTGTGGTGATGAGTGCATCTGTGTGTCGCCAGCACGCAAAAAATAAAAGCAGAAACAACTCATTTGTCATTGGAAATAAAACAATGAAGCTGGAGAACAATCGTGACCATGAACACAGCAAGTGTCACATTGAGCCCAGGACACAGACACGTAGGCAAATCGGAGCCTCCCCTCTTGACACCCTCTGTGAAGGAGCTAATGGCAATGTCAGAGCAGACCAGCACGAAGATACTGTTTAGGACTGTACATGCCATTGGCAAGAAGGCGAGACCATTTTCTCACTTGGAGTGGCTGTGCGAGAAAGTGAAAATGTTGTTACTCTTGTAGCTAGACTAGGACTTTGTAGCTAGTTTTTTCAAGTCTATTTAGCAGCCGTGGTCCCGTATTGTAGGTTATTTCTCAGCTCTTGATAAGCTGTGGTTCACCTCAAAATAGTGTATAAATACCATACGATAGGCCTACTGATGCTTTCCTATGGCTCTGTAACATTCTATTTTAATGTTTGTCTCCAGATGCTGTTTCCATTTTAAAGCATTGTGACACTATTGACTTTAAGGCTGGTATAGTGTTGATCCTTAAGTAAACAAAGGGTAGAAGGATAATTTAGCACAACCAACTGACAGCTATATTGGATAACATGAGTGTATATTTAATTATTGTTGAATTCATTTGATGTTTTGATTTTTGCAGTTTGGATGAAAAAAGAAAGGATTGGATGTGTGCTCAACACATAGAAATGAGAAGCATGCCTGCCAGAGTTTATGCACCATATTGCAGAGGTGGAGAGAAACAGAGAGAATCTGAAAAACACCAAATCTCTCCATCATGTCAGACGGCTCCACAGACAGTTCTGTGAAAGAGGAGTTGGTTTGTGTCAGATTCTGTCACAAGGGCAAGATCGAGTCGAAGTTTGTTGGCATCAAGTCGGTGGCGAAGGCAGACGCGGCACACATAAGCAACGCCATCAGTGCCATCATGGAGGGTGTGTGTGATGAGTGGGGGAGCAAGTTGGTCGCTCTGGGAACAGATGGAGCTGCTGTGATGACCGGAACCAAGAATGGTGTGGTCAGCCGGCTGCAGGGGGACGGGGCCTACATCGGCATCCACTGTATGGCACACCGCCTAGAACTGACCTTTTCTGATGCCATCCGGTCCAACGTGATGTTTCAGAAAGTTTAAGACCTCCTCAGTGGACTCTACACCTTCTACCACACCAGCCCACTGAACAGGGCAAACCTGGTAAACAGCTTCCAGGCTCTTGGGCACACACCACTGTTGCCCACCAGAATTGGCAGGACCCAGAGGGTAGAACACGTATTACGTGCACTGGAGCACTTCCTGTGAAGTTACCAGGGGCGTGTCCAGCACCTGGAACAGGTAGTGGTTCTAGATTGCTATGCTAAGTCTCCAAAAGTCATCATCAATATGCAATGTCCAGTAAATTACACAGTTACAATGGTAACATCATGTTTCAATGCTTTATGCACTGTTAAAATGTGTCATATCTAATATAGTTTTATTTGGACAGCAATTAATTGTCTATTTGTATGTCTTTGTTCTTTATGTATTTCAGATTCAATCTGCTGATGCCCAAAATGTCCGACGTGTCCAGCAGGCCAAGGCCAGGAAATACTACTGTACTGCGAGGGAGGCTGTTATTTTCCGTTTCTGTGGCTTCCTGCATGACAAACTAACACACCTGAGCAAACTGTGCGCCTGTCAGCAGAGATCCACCATCACCATAGCAGAAGCCCACAGCTCCTTTGTGCTCAACACAGGCAGTACTTAAGTACAAAACCAGGTATGTTAATTTAAGCTGCAATAAGAAATACTTACCTTCAGAGAAAGGATTACGTCAATAAGAGAGGGAGTGAGAGTGTGTTGTAAAGGAAAATTCTGAAAGGATGGTAAAATGAGCCTTTTATCGTCAGAGAAGGGCCCATGATGAAGGCCACAATGGCCAACAGATACGAGGGAATTTTGCTGACCAGAGGTGACAGCAAGACCCTCGTCATCTCACAGGACAAAATGCTTGACAGACTAGTCGAGAGTATGACTGACAGGTTCCAGGACGCCAGTGTAGGGGTCCTGTGTGCCACCAAGCTGTTCAGCTTCACCAACTGGCCAGAGTCAGGAGGTGCAGCAGGGTACTTTATGTTTTGTATTACAGGGCAGTCAGGTTAGGTTCATCATCATATTTTTATAGTTTGAGAATTAAAACGGCATGATCTTGTTGTAATGTATACAATTATTCTAGATGTTGGTGACACTGAACTGGAAACCCTGGTGGACCATTTCAAGCCTGTCCTGGAGACCTCGGGCATCCATGTTGAAAGGATCCCTGACCAGTGGACTGTCCTGAAGGTGCTGATGTACCAAGAGCCCCAGTCCCTGCAGAAGATGTCCTGGTTCCGTGTCAACAGGAGCCATCAGCATTACTGCCCTGATTTGCTGGCATTGGTTGACCTGCTCCTGTCCTTCCCTGCCTCCACAGCTGAATGTGAGAGGTTTTAATACCATGAAACAGGTGAAAACCGATTGGCGGTCCAGCCTAAAGTCTGATACACTGTCAGATCTCCTTATGGTCCAGCTGTCCTCTCCAGAGATCAGGGAGTATGATCCGATAAAAGCTGTGACGCTGTGGCACCAGGACTCTGTCAGGAGCATGAGGTCCGACTTCATGGACCGTGCAAAGAGGGTGATTGCGGTAGAGAATGAGGAGTCTGATGAGGTTTAAGTTAATTAAAATTATTAAGCATCTGATAGGTTTACAAAACCTTCAAATTTAATAGCAAATACTTCAGTAGAATTTTGAGTTCAAGACTTCCTCAGTTGTACTCAGGCTGGGAAATTAAAATTTAGCCACAGCCAAAATTAACCAGCATCTGATAAGACTCTATTGTACCAGGGTATTTCTACTCAAAGTAAAGGATTTGTAGACCTGCTTCCCCTTTGTATCAGGAGAGCACCAGTTCTATGTCCACTGCACCGTTGTTGTTGCCCTGTTTTGACTTCTATGTATTTTTATTCATTGTATCTGATATGTTTTGTTTATATCATTGTGTGCCCACTGTTTGGCATTTTTGCACTCTGTACAGCACTTTTGGTCAACTACAATTTAAAAAAAATGTGCTCTACAAATAAACTTGATTTGATTAACCGTTGATCAATATATTAAAATAATTGTTTAAAATTTTGCTCTGGCCTCTTCTTTAAGTTTGTATTCAACATAATACCGTATCATCTCAATGACATGTACTGAAATTAATGTATATATATGACAAAGGCAATTTATTATTTTGGCCATTTAAAAAAAAAAAAAAAAAAGAAAAGTTACATTTCGGACACTGATTTGCGAACACTTTTTTGGTTACTACATTACTCCTTATGTGTTATTTCATAGTTTTGATGTCTTCACCCTTATTCTACATTGAAGAAAAGTGAAGAAAAAAAATAAAAATTAAAACAAATGAGTAGGTGTCCAAACTTTTGGCTAGTACTGTATATATTACAAACTCAACCATAACCCTACCGCTTTCACTATAAACTCCACACACCCACCAAGTACAGTAAAAATAAAACTGTGCCTTATAAAAGCCAGTACAGTGTTTACAGTCCTACTACGAACATATTACAGCTAACAACCCCCACAATGATCAAACCACAGAGTAAACAATTTCAATCTGCAGAGCTACAAACAGCCAAAGGCAACAGGATATCACGAGTGTGATGAATCGCAAATAAGGAAGCAAGATCCTGCTAGCTTACACGGAACCCAAACCGGCTGCGCGCGTGCGCCATCTTGCATAAATGTATTTTGTCCCCCCACACCAAACGCAATCACGACAAGCAGGTTAAAATATCAAAACAAACTCTGAACCAATTATATTAATCTTTTCTAGTCATCTCTCTTCATTCCGGTCTTTTTCTTCTCTTGACTTTATATTGCAATTGGCAACTTTCATAAATTAGGTGCATTACCGCCACTGGCCTCGTTCGTCTTTCAGTCACCCACGTGGGTATAACCAATGAGGAGATGGCACGTGGGTACCTGCTTCTATAAACCAATGAGGAGATGGGAGAAACAGGACATGCAGGGCGACCTGCGTCACAAATAGAACTTCGATTTTAGCCCTTGGCAACGCAGACGCTCGTTGGCATGCGCGAGCAGTGTGGGTGCAATAATTGAATAATATAGATTTCTAAATGTATTTTGCTACTCGAGCGGTGTAGTCAGACTGTCACAGTACTGAATTTGAATGTTGAACACTTTATAAGATAACTGCTGTAATTTAGTCACTAAACTACACTTTTTGGGGGAAGACAACCGCATTGTTCAGAAAAACAAGTGAAGTTTCTGCATGTTTTCAAACAGCCCTACGGTCTGTCTGTGAACCTGCAGGGCAGGATTTGAACACCCTTGGCAGACAGCATGTAGCAGAACAACAGCAAAAAAAACCCGGAGAAAGCAATTTCATGAACCAAGAAGTTAAATGGTCCTCGTAACCCCCCATCTACTCAGACAGACAGTCGGGTAGACCAAAGCTCTCCGTCATTCTGAGACTCGCTGGGGTTATATAGCAGGATGCTTTGGGCCGAATGGGCACTCTGGGCCATTCTCACCCTGTCTACCCGGCTGGCCAACCCACAGAGAATGGGGGTGGGGGGTCTGTGTGACCTATAGATACTGGTCAAAAACAATACCTGACAGACACACACAGTCCCATCTCAGTCTCCCTGGTTAAACCATACAGCTCTGAGGTCTGCCAGCCTCTATAGCTCTGGAACAACAACCGTCACACAGAAACACACTTTCTGGTAATAACAGTCAGTGGATGGAATGACAAAAAACAAGTGATCAGAGTTGGTTGAATTCAGAGTCGCATATACTGACTCACTAACTCTCATCTGGTTGCGGCAGGTTTTTATTTTATTTTTTATCACGACTCATTTGCATGAGCTAACAAGCTATTCCCAGAACAGAGGCTTGTTGGAACCAGCACTCATATTCCTGATTAATATCCTCCTGAGCAATAAGGATATAGTGGTTTCACTGTTTCAGTTAACTGTAGTGAAACTGAGTTGTCCAAACCACCACATCACGTATACAAACAAGCAGGGTCACTTACAAGGGGCCTGAGAACAAATACAACAATGAGTTCTGATTAACGTTGGCATTCATAACTAACTACATGGCAACAGATAAAAGCTTTCTGCTGTAACTTCCCTCAGGAAGAAAAGAGAGTGATGAGGTCACAGAAAGGAAGAGAAGGAAGCATGCTGTATAAGAAGGATTAATGCCTTCTCAGCAGCAACTAAAATGCTCAGCAGCAGCAGCTAAACAGAAATTCCCTTTAAAACCAGGCCCCAATGACATTTTAGTCATTTAACAGACACCCTTACCCAGAGCAACTTACAGGAGCAATTAGGGTTAAGTGCCTTGCTCAAGGGCACAGACAGACTTTTACCTATTCAGCAAGGGGATTCAAACCAGCGGCCTTTCAGTTACTGGCACAACGCTCTTAACCGCTGAGCTACGAAAACAGTACATTCCAAGTCTCAATTCTCTTTACTCCAAACACGGAAATAGTATTTCAGCAACAGGGAAATATGACTTTACACAAGTGGCCTTATCTAATGAGAATAACAAAGGGATTAGGATATAAAGCAGGATTTTATGCTCTCTCTGCAGCACTGTTAAGACTACTGGTAGACTGAATTATTATCTTTTTAATAAATAGAGTTGAGCAGATCTGGCTCAAGCATGTGCATTTGATGATACAAATTCAGAACCATGGTTTCAGGATATTACCTGTACACAGATATGTGGGTGTTCTCTCCACTCTAATGTGAGTCACAAGTCTTTCCGCAGCAGTGTGTGTCAGACTGAACAGATGACTGTTCATGACAGAGCCTCATTTAGAAATCTGCAGTTCATTAGTTATTAAATGTCATCATGGACAAGATGTTCTTCGGGCTCTGTTGCGGATTATCCCATGTTTAATACCAAGTTCATTGTTGGCAATGTGCCTATCCAATATGGCCCCCATGCAGGGCTCTACATTTTTTTTTAAAGTAATTGGTAGCACTGGTGCTCCCAACTTAAAAATAAAAATGTAGGAGCGCCAGGAACACCGATTGAGATACATCAACTCTAAATGAATTATAGCTACTTCAGAAGCACATTGTGCCCTCAAACTTTTCTTGCCCAGGAACCCCCACCCAGGTACACTGGTGACTAGGGATGCACGATATAAAAATATATAAATAAAACTCTGAGCATATCGGAATCGACCGATATTAACTAAAAATGACATCATCATCATCGGCCCGATGTCTAGTTTAATGCCGATGTGTAAAACCAGTGTCAAAGCAGACGTGCATACCTAAACTCAGCAAAAAAAAAGAAACGGCCCTTTTTCAGGACCCTGTCTTTAAGAGAATTGGTAAAAATCCAAATTACTTCACAGATCTTCATTGTAAAGGGTTTAAACACGGTTTCCCATGCTTGTTCAATGAACCATAAACAATTCATGAACATGCACCTGTGGAACGGTCGTAAAGACACTAACAGCTTACAGACGGTAGGCAAATAAGATCACAATTATGAAAACTTAGGACAGTAAAGAGGCCTTTCTACTGACTCTGAAAAACACCAAAAGAAAGACGCCCAAGGTCCCTGCTCATCTGCGTGAACGTGCCTTAGGCATGAGGACTGCAGATGTGGCCAGGGCAGTAAATTGCAATGTCCGTACTGTGAGACGCCTAAGACGCGCTACAGGGAGACAGGACGGACAGCTGATCATCCTCGCAGTGGCAGACCACGTGTAACAACCCCTGCACAGGATCGGTACATCCGAACATCACACCTGCAGGACAGGTACAGGATGGCAACAACAACTGCCCGAGTTACACCAGGAAAGCACAATCCCTCCATCAGTGCTCAGACTGTCCGCAATAGGCTGGTCCTCACGAGCCATTATATCCTGCCTGTTTGGCCCTGTCCGGGGGTATCGTCGGGTGGGGCCACAGTGTCTCCCGACCCCTCCTGTCTCAGCCTCCAGTATTTATGCTGCAGTAGTTTGTGTCGGGGGGCTAGGGTCAGTCTTAAATCTGGAGTATTTCTCCTGTCTTATCCAGTGTCCTGTGTGAATTTAAGTATGCTCTAATTATCTCTTTCTCTCTTGGAGGACCTGAGCCCTAGGACCATGCCTCAGGGCTACCTGGCCTGATGACTCCTTGCTGTCCCCAGTACACCTGGCCGTGCTGCTGCTCCAGTTTCAACTGTTCTGCCCGCGGCTATGGAACCCTGACCTGTTCACCGGACGTGCTACCTGTCCCAGGCCTGCTGTTTTCAACTCTCTAGAGACAACCGGAGCGGTAGAGATACTCTGAAAGGTCGGCTATGAAAAGCCAACTGACATTTACTCCTGAGGTGATGACCTGTTGCACCCTCGACAACCACTGATTATTATTATTTGACCCTGCTGATCATCTATGAACATCTTGGCCATGTTCTGTTATAATCTCCACCCGGCACAGCCAGAAAAGGACTGGCCACCCCTCATAGCCTGGTTCCTCTCTAGGTTCTGGCCATTCTAGGGAGTTTTTCCTAGCCACCGTGCTTCTACACCCGCATTGCTTGCTGTTTGGGGTTTTAGACTGGGTTTCTGTACAGCACTTTGATATATCAGCTGATGTAAAGGCTTTATAAATACATTTGATTTTGATTTGACATCACCGACAACAACGTGGGCACAAACCCACCGTCGCTGGACCAGACAGGACTTGCAAAAAGTGCTCTTCACTGACGAGTCACGGTTTTGTCTCACCAGGGGTGATGGTCGGATTACCGTTTATCGTCAAAGGAAGAAGCGTTACACCGAGGCCTGTACTCTGGAGCGGGTTCGATTTGGAGGGCGCATCATGGTCTGGGGCGGAGTGTCACAGCATCATCGGTCTGAGCTTGTCGTCATTGCAGGCAATCTCAATGCTGTGCGTTACAGGGAAGACATGTGGTACCCTTCCTGCAGGCTCATCCTGAGATGACCCTCCAGCATGACAATGCCACCAGCCATACTGCTCGTTCTGTGCGTGATTTCCTGCAAGACAGGAATGTCAGTGTTCTGCCATGGCCAGTGAAGAGCCCGGATCTCAATCCCATTGAGCACGTCTGGGACCTGTTGGATGGGAGGGTGAGGGCTAGGCCCATTTCCAACAGAAATGTCCAGGAACTCGCAGGTGCCTTGGTGGAAGAGTGGGGTAACATCTCACAGCAAGAACTGGCAAATCTGGTGCAGTCCATGAGGAGGAGATGCACTGCAGTACTTAATGCAGCTGGTGGCCACACCAGATACTGACTGTTACTTTTGACCCCCCTTTGTTCAGAGACACATTATTCCATTTGTTAGTCACATGTCTGTGGAACTTGTTCAGTTTGTCTCAGTTGTTGAATCTTGTTATGTTCATACAAATATTTACACATGTTAAGTTTGCTGAAAATAAATGCAGTTGACAGTGAGGACGTTTCTGTTTTTTCTGAGTTTATATAAACGTAGGTTGATGACGCTACGAAAATAAATACAGCGCTGCACAGAAAAGCAGAAAAATACCAAGCGCACACTTCCAACAACTAAACAAGTTCAAGTCCAGCATCATTTGAAAGAGTAAGAACATTTCAGCTAGACAACTCAAAAGGGAAAATCCATTAACGCCAAGATAATGGAATTCATTGCCCTTGAAAATCAACCGTTCTCTGTCGTGGATGATGTTCTCTTTCGCCGGCTGGTCGAGCACCGGTACACACTACCAAGTAGGCACCATTTTTCAGATGTTGCCCTACCGGAGTTACACAGTATTGTTGAATCACATCCATGTCACTGCTTTAGCTTCACGACTGACATTTGGACCAGCGATGTCAGCCCCATGAGCATGCCGAGTCTGACAGCACATTGCATGCTCAGGAATGTGCTGGTTGTCATACTCCTAGCGTAATTCCAACAACTGACTGGAGAAATAAGCTAATCAACTGTGTCTGCAGCAGACGTGATACCCTGTCATAGCATTGAAACGCCTGCTCGACAAAACTGCCCACACAGACCGTGGGGTTAAAACTTACAAAAGTACTTGAGGCTGTGAACATGCGATTCGGTGGTATTCTCTGAGCCTCTTTACAGTGTCGCCACCATGCTCGATGCTAGGTGCAAGGACCGCTACTTTGATGCAGACAAGAAACAGGGTTTACGTGAAATGTTACATACACAGCTGGACAAGATGGAAACGGACACGCACCGAGGAAGAGAGGCCACGGACAGACCGAGCTGAAACTTCACTACTTGACATGTATGATGAAATCCTGGTTGAGAATGAAAAGAGTGAACAACGAAACAGCAAGTGAAATAAATAGGTTTTGATTGTTTTACTGGTAAAGGGGAAATACGTAAATGCCAACAAAATAACTTTCTGGTCAGTGTGGTGTAACCTTTATTTAACTAGGCAAGTCAGTTAATAACAAATTCTTATTTACAATGACGGCCTACCTGGGCCAAACCCGGACAACGCTGGGCCAATTGTGCACCCCCCATGGGACTCCCAATCATGGCTAGATGTGATACAGCCTGGATTAGAACCAGGAACTGTAGTGACGCCTCTTGCACTGAGATGCAGTGCCTTAGACTGCTACGTCCATGTGTGCAACTATTTAACTGTACTAGAATGCTTAAAAGACCGCAAAAAATGTTAAATATCGTTATCTTTTTTGGGGGGGGCAAGGAAAATTTTGGATATCGGTATTGGGCAAAAATGTCATATCGGTGCATCTCTACCGGCAACCCACCAAATAACTACTCAGACTACGTATATTGACCCTTTTTGCACTAACCTTTTTTGACTCATCACATCTGCTGCTGCTACCGTTTGTCACTTTATTCCTAGTTTTACATACAGTGCCTTCAGAAAGTATTCACACCCCTTGACTTTTTTCACTTTATAAGGTTACAGCCAGTATTTAAAATGTATTTAATTGGGATTTTGTGCCACTGCTGTACACATAATGCCCCATAATGTCAAAGTGGAATTAAGTTTAGAAATTTTTACAAATTAATTAAAAAAAATGAAAAGCTGAAGTAGTGTGATATTGATCTATCCTCAGTTATGTCCTAACATTGTAGTTACTCCACAATACTAACCTAATTGACAGAGTGAAAAGGAAGCCTGTACAGAATAAAATAAACATCCAAAACATGCATCCTGTTTACAATAACACACTAAAGTAAAACTGCAAAAGAATGCCAGAATGCCGTTCACTCATTTGTGTCAAAGTAGCTAGCAAGCTAGCCAACGTTAGACAGTTAGCTTGGTGCTTGACTGCTGTTCGGTTCAGAACGCTCGGATCACCCCTATTCCTTGACCAGAGCGTCCAGTGTGCGCTCTGAGTTTATGAACGCTCTGAACGCACTCTGGCACTCCAGTAGTATAAACCAGCCGTTAGTCTTTAAATCGCAGTAAGTACATGAACTCACATGTGAGTCCTTAAAGAGATGGGTGGGGCTAAGGCTTTAGCGGGTGTGAACGATGCTGCATTGGTGTAGACAGAGGAGCTCTCCAGTAGGTTTACCAAAACATTCAAGAGCCATTTTCTCAAAAGTTAGGTTATAAATGTATCAACTTAAAAAGCAGATTTACTTTCCCATTGTTCCTCAACTGCAGTGTATGATATACCATTTTCTAGCTCGGAGTCTGTACTTTATCCAATGTAAAAAAAAAAACACAATTTCAAATTTTACTACATAAGACCGAATCGAGCCGGTCGGTTACATATGTACATTGGATGATGATCTCATTGATCATGTCCCTGTTTATAAATATCTGGGCATCTGAATTGACCAAAACCTATCTTTCAAAAAGCATTTTGAGGAGTTAAGAAATTCAGAATTAAAATGGGCTTATTTAATAGCAGACAACAAATCATTCAGTCGACATTCACACCGGTTAGACTATATGAACGCAGCCGCCGCTGTATTGAAGGTATTGGATACAGTTTATCATAGCGATAGGTTCAGTACAAATCCCCGCATTCTGTATCAAAAAGTAGGCTGGCCATCTTTGAAGTCTCGTAGATTGATGCATTGCACTCTGTTTCTAAAGCCCTCCAGCATAAACTTAAGCAGTACCTTACTTCATTGTTAACTTATCGACGTACGAGATACCACATCTGGTCTCAGGGATGGCTAACACTGGAGGGCCCTTTGATATCCACTGCTTGAAGTTTTTTTTTGAGGAATTGGTGCTTCGAGGGCATTTCAGATGGCTGTTAAGGGACCTTTTTACTGAAGAATGTAGGTGTTTTTATTATTGTATTTTGCTTTTCATGTATTGTGTATTTTAATGTGAATTGTATTTTGATGTGTATTGTTGTGCTAAACAGGGCACATCTGTAAAAAAAAAAAAAAAAAAAAGAGACATTGGTCTCAGCATTTCAATGTCAAAATAAAGGTTAAATAAAATCTGGTGAGCTAATGGATTCCTAAAGCAAGGATTCTTCTATCCCCCAGCTATGTGTGGTCTGGAGGTCCGTAGCCTTGCATTCCCCCTTCCCCATGGCTATAAGAGCTGAGTAGTCAATGAAGGCCATTCTGGTTCCCAGTGTCCCCAACAGTTGCCTGTGTACTGGTCTGAAAGCCTACCAGCTGATGACAACTGTCTGTCCAGACCTGTTAGGGGTCTGCATATGAGGAGCATCTTATATTAAACAGGGCTGCCTGCCGAACATGCACTGTCTTTACAATGTGGACACACATACACACAGATTCATTTTACTGAAGCCCTCTACCTACACACTGCTTGCTTATACATACTGTTGCGCGCATGTGTGTGTGTGTGTGTCATGCGTATGAGGAAGAAGCCCTATAGGCCCTTTATGCAGTAAAGAGTTGTTTTGAGCCCGGATCTGCTCTGTTGTTCTCTAGAAACCATGTTGGGTAACGCATGGAATCTCTACTGCAATATGTCACTGACATAGGCTACAGCATAGGGCCTATTTCTTGTAACACGGATATAAGCATTCTTAAGGTTAGGCCCATCTAAACTGTATATTTGCCAAACCTGTGTACTTGTTTGTTAAATAACTATTGATTGAAGTATTGAGTGAAACCCCCCCATCCTTCACCATATAAATATGATATGGCTGGGATTGTGACAGAATAGAACATAGAGGGTAAACCTGATATAGGAGGAGGAGGCCGCAAGGATGGAAACAGCCACAGAACAGCTCAGCCTATAGCTTAGAAAAGAAACTGGTTGGGTGAGCTGGCCTGGGATATACTGGTGTGGTCTTACTAACTCTCTGTTCCATGTGAATACTGTCAACATCTCAACAGCAGTGGGGCCATACTAACTATTCTACACTTTGACTGAAGGGTCATTCTAGGTTTAATCCAGCAAATAAGTGGTTTGGTTCAGTTATGTGTGCGTGGCCACTGCCCAGTGCAGATCCACAATGGGGGTTACAACTGGCACAGGCCTACCCCATGTTCCAGCCTGGAGCTGGAGGATCCTCAGTGTTAAACCCTGGGTTAGGCCTACTCTCTGGAACCCTGGTGTGATAACTGGTCATTATCTAATGAGTGATAATAGCCTTACTTAGCCTACATAATAATCTGAGATTGTAATGGGGGGATAAGAACGAGATTCTCCTCACACACGCGTTTCACAAAAAAAGTGCTGAAGTTGTATGTCACACCTGCATAGTCTGCCCAAATGAGATAATCACAATGGATAGGAATCTAAAGTGAAAGACCATGAAACAACTAAATAAGCCAAGACGACAGAGCGGTATCTTGATTATAGAAGAGGAATCTGTCGCACACCATCTTCACTGACA
This sequence comes from Salvelinus namaycush, assembly GCF_016432855.1. NCBI lineage: Eukaryota > Metazoa > Chordata > Actinopteri > Salmoniformes > Salmonidae > Salvelinus > Salvelinus namaycush. Next base: position 19,158,158 of record NC_052314.1, read on the forward strand.
ACTAGGATGAGGCGCGTGTCATATAAGCCCATGCCCGCACATAAAGTGAACTAAGTCCAATTCCAAATGGGTTACATAATACAGAGAATAAGCCTATAATCTGTCCATATAGCAGACTGAAGGATGATGTTTCCATGAGCAGCCGTGTGCGCTTTAGCTGTTGACATTAATGGTCTGGGCTAATGTATACAACCCTGCTGTTGACTGAACCCAGTGGAACATGTACACCCCTCTGAGAAAAGCTAGTTACGATCTGTGTGTGTAACAATGCAAAGTCAGTAAAACACCCACAAGTAGCTCCAACACATACTCACTGGAGGTAGAAAGCATATTGCACTGAATTACTGTCTGCCGTTAGTTCGGCGCGGTTTGTTAAAGGGACCACCCGCCAATGGGCATCTGACTGGTGACATTTCTGGATGTTTCTATATGTAGAATTGGTTTGCAAATTTCTGCCGGGCACTCTGTTCAGAGGTGCTAAGTACTCTTGGCTGGCAAACGCTACCGCTACGAATTCAGGCTATGAATTGGACAGGAACGCTAACTCCTACAACTCCCTGCTACCACAGAAACGGTCTGTGGCCATCGGATTCTTGCCCTATCTGCCATGCCGGTTCTATTCATGCCAGAAGTTTGAGAGTTGGCGCAGAGAGGTGAGAAGCAAAAATCTGCGTGCGTAAGGGTTTGCATTAGCAATCAAGTGAGCAGGCATGTGTGTGTAATTAGGTCTGCTGGGCGAAAGGGAAAGCAGGCACCCACCAAAAATGGGAACGCGATCTCCAAGTAGATGTCTCAGTAAGAGACACTCAAACAACAAACACTTACTCACGTGTGTGCAATACATACAGTGGGGCAAAAAAGTATTTAGTCAGCCACCAATTGTGCAAGTTCTCCCACTTAAAAAGATGAGAGAGGCCTGTAATTTTCATCATAGGTACACTTCAACTATGACAGACAAAATGAGAGAAAAAAATCCAGAAAATCGCATTGTAGGATTTTTTATGAATTTATTTGCAAATTATGGTGGAAAATAAGTATTTGGTCACCTACAAACAAGCAAGATTTCTGGCTCTCACAGACCTGTAACTTCTTCTTTAAGAGGCTCCTCTGTCCTCCACTCGTTACCTGTATTAATGGCACCTGTTTGAACTTGTTATCAGTATAAAAGACACCTGTCCACAACCTCAAACAGTCACCCTCCAAAGTCCACTATGGCCAAGACCAAAGAGCTGTCAAAGGACACCAGAAACAAAATTGTAGACCTACACCAGGCTGGGAAGACTGAATCTGCAATAGGTAAGCAGCTTGGTTTGAAGAAATCAACTGTGGGAGCAATTATTAGGAAATGGAAGACATACAAGACCACTGATAATCTCCCTCGATCTGGGGCTCCACGCAAGATCTCACCCCGTGGGGTCAGACGTGTCCCCCTGCTTAAGCCAGCACGTCCAGGCCCGTCTGAAGTTTGCTAGAGAGCATTTGGATGATCCAGAAGAAGATTGGGAGAATGTCATATGGTCAGATGAAACCAAAATAGAACTTTTTGGTAAAAACTCAACTCGTCGTGTTTGGAGGACAAAGAATGCTGAGTTGCATCCAAAGAACACCATACCTACTGTGAAGCATGGGGGTGGAAACATCATGCTTTGGGGCTGTTTTTCTGCAAAGGGACCAGGACGACTGATCCGTGTAAAGGAAAGAATGAATGGGGCCATGTATCGTGAGATTTTGAGTGAAAACCTCCTTCCATCAGCAAGGGCATTGAAGATGAAACGTGGCTGGGTCTTTCAGCATGACAATGATCCCAAACACACCGCCCGGGCAACGAAGGAGTGGCTTCGTAAGAAGCATTTCAAGGTCCTGGAGTGGCCTAGCCAGTCTCCAGATCTCAACCCCATAGAAAATCTTTGGAGGGAGTTGAAAGTCCGTGTTGCCTAGCAACAGCCCCAAAACATCACTGCTCTAGAGGAGATCTGCATGGAGGAATGGGCCAAAATACCAGCAACAGTGTGTGAAAACCTTGTGAAGACTTACAGAAAACGTGTGACCTCTGTTATATACCCTTTGTTGGCAATGACAAAGTATTGAGATAAATAAGTATTTGGTCAATAACAAAAGTTTTCCACCATAATTTGCAAATAAATTCATTAAAAATCCTACAATGTGATTTTCTGGATTTTTTTCCCTCATTTTGTCTGTCATAGTTGAAGTGTACCTACGATGAAAATTACAGGCCTCTCTCATCTTTTTAAGTGGGAGAACTTGCACAATTGGTGGCTGACTAAATACTTTTTTGCCCCACTGTACATGGATCACAATACACATAAGTGTGAATCTAAGCCAATGACCTAACTAGAGTAGTAAAGTTTCCCTTAATGCCCTCCTATTCTCTAGCAGAGAGCTGGTCTGCAGAAAACGGTCTGTCCTCCTCGCCATGTTACTGCCGCCTTTGTGTTTCTCTCTCCCTTGGTCTCTCGGTGTTCAGGCAGGGAGGCCAGCCACCACAGGGCCTGCCTTGCAGCACGGGAAACACAATCCTTTCACTTCCCTCAGGACACTGGCAACAGGCCTGCTCCTCCAGTACAGAGAAGATAGGGCAGGAACAGAGTGGAGCTAAACAATAACATATCTTCTCGCGCTTACAGCCTTTTCTCAGTGTCAGCTTGTTTGTGTGTGAGAGTCTCAGCTCTCTGGTTAACAAGTTTAATGGTTTCCATGTGCTGGGGCTCTGAGAAGCATGGGGTGTGAGAGTGGAGGAAGATGGATGGTGTGATAATTAGACTATAGGAGGAGCGCAAAACTAAAAACACAACCACGTAAACAGAACATGATCTAATATCAGATAATCAGTTATGTGAGGTGAGGTGATAGCAAGAAGGAAACTAATTCAACAGGCCGATGTCTTCCCTGGCGTAAACTACGCTATCTGGCAAACACTGACATGCAGAAAGCAGGACAGTATTTCACAGATGCACACTAATACTCTAATCTCCCCAGGCTTTGCTAAAACACACCTTCATTAACGCACATGAAGGAATTCAGATTCATGAGGGCAAGCGAGTCAGGATGTGTATGCTTGTGGATATGGCCTACTGTAGGAGAGAGAGAGATGTGTAAACAGTGAACAGGTAGCCTATATTTACATCACAAACTCACCTGGAAAGATTATTCAAATTCATCAAAAATGCAAATATATCCCATATTTTTCCATAACAGGATTAGGACACTTGGTGGTCTCAAATGCACTGTAATGTGAGAAACCTGGGCTGTGTACCAAAATAGACCCAGGGCTCTCGACTAACTTTCTCCACTGGTTCTACTAGGGTTGCAAAGGGTCGGAACCTTTCCTGTAAATGTCCATGGGATATGGGAAGCCCGGGAATTTGGGGAATTTTGCTTGAAATCATCAAAAAAGTTAGCTTATAACAGTGAACCTTTTTATTTGGTATACACAAGGCAATTCTAGGTCTTGTGGGATATTTTGGTTAAACTATCCCCAATTCAATGGAATTGCAACCCTCTGCATGCACAGTACACTGTTCCATCACATGTACAGCTGATTCTCAAGATCTTGCACACTAATGAGATGCTATTGAGCCCACACTACTAGACTGTCTGAGCCAAGGACTACATACTTTCTGGTAAGTTTTGATTACAATACTGGGTGGGGTGAATATATTGTATGACATAAATAATTGTTTTGTTAAATAGTAAATAGTAGCCTACAGCAAAGTGTGTTTAAATCATTTCTAACTTCTTTATTTCTGCTAGTTAGTTTTTGCTACCATGAGGGTTTTGGCTTGCTTGAGCCTGCTAACTGAGGAGTGTTAATTCCCCTGTTTCCATACATGTTTCATTTTAAAACATTTACCTTACAAAAGGAGTTGTTTAATCTAATTGCTTAACTTTATCTGTACATGGAATTGTATTTGCGTTTTTTTCAACAGCAAAATCTACAGGAAAATGTCACGGGCACCATCTGATGTGTGGAGACATTTCACTGCAGCTAATGTAGAAAGAAAAGCTGTGTACATTTGCAAATACTTTGCCAAATCACATGTGAAGAATGCAACAAAGATGCAGAATCATCTGGCCAAGTGCATAAAGTTCCCTCAGCGCTCACAACAAGCAACCTCTGACTAAAGTCCCTCTAATTCTATTCGAGGTGAAAATGATGAATCAGACACCTTGTCGATAGCAAAAGCTCATGGTCCTCCTGGAATCAGAAGTTTGTTTGACTCAATGGAGGAACGTAGTCAGAGAAATGCTGATGAATGTCTTGCTCGAGCGGTGTATGCAACTGGTTTACCTCTGATGCTCACAGGCAATGTGTATTGGAAGAGATTTCTGAATATTCTTCGCCCACCATACACCCCTCCAATCAGACATGCTTTATCTACTCATTTGCTGGATGCAGAGTTCAACAGAGTCCAAGTGAAGGTCAAGAAAATCATAGAGAAAACAGACTGTATTGCAATCATCTCTGATGGGTGGTTGAATGCTCGTGGGCAAGGAACAATTAACTACATGATCTTCACCCCTCAACCAGTATTCTACAAGAGCACAAACACAAGGGACAACAGACACACCGGTCTCTACAATGCAGATCATCTGAAAGCAGTCATCAATGACCTTGGACCACAGAAGGTAGTTGCACTGGTGACAGACAATGCTGCGAACATGAAGGCTGCTTGGTCTAAAGTGGAGGAGTCCTACCCTCACATCACACCCATTGCCTATGCTGCTCATGCATTGAATCTGCTCCTCAATGACATCATGGCATTGAAAACAATGGATACACTCTACAAGAGAGCCAAGGAAATGGTTCGGTATGTGAAGGGTCATCAAGTTACAGCAGCAATCTACCTCACCAAGCAAAGTGAGAAGAATAAGAGCACCACATTGAAGCTGCCCAGCAACACCCGTTGGGGTGGTGTTGTCATCATGTTTGACAGTCTCCTGGAGGGGAAGGAGTCTCTCCAAGAAATGGCCACATCACAGTCTGCCGATATGGACAGGCCCATCAAGAGGATCCTCCTGGATGATGTATTTTGGGAGAGAGTGGTAAGCAGCCTGAAACCTATAGCAGTAGCCATTGCACAGATTGAGGGAGACAATGCCATCCTGTCTGATGTTCAGACTCTGCTAGCAGATGTAAGAGAAGAAATGCGTATTGCCCTGCCTGAGCAACTTCACTGTTGCTCAAAGCAGAGGAAACTGCAGTTCTGATATGCATCAAAAAACATGAAGACTTCTGCCTGAAGCCCATACACGCTGCAGCGTACATGTTAGACCCCAAGTATGCTGGCAAGAGCATCCTGTCTGGTGCAGAGATCAACAAGGCCTATGGTGCCATCACTACCGTGTCTCGCCACCTTGGCCTGGATGAGGGCAAGGTTCTTGGCAGTCTGGCGAAGTACACTTCCAAGCAAGGGCTTTGGGATGGAGATGCAATATGGCAGTCGTGCCAGCATATCTCATCATCCACCTGGTGGAAGGGACTTTGTGGATCGGAGGCTCTTTCCCCTGTTGCCTCCATCCTCCAAAATAAGCTGCCTCATAGGGCAACTGGTCCTTGTTTGGGAACACACACACCAAAGCACGCAACAGGCTGACCAATACAAAGGTTGAAAAATTGGTGGCAATACGGGCAAATTTGAGGCTTTTTGAGCCTGACAACGAGCCATCCTCAACAAGGTTGGAAAGTGGCAGTGAAGATGAGGCCTCACAGTCTGATGTTCAAGAGGTGGACATTGAGGAGATCCAGGGAGAAGACTTGGAAGCCTGAGGGGAAGACAACCAAAGCTTTAGTTTCTAGACTATCATTTTACAGATGCATGTTGAAAACGTTTTTGGGAGATGCGATGGATCATTGGGGATCATTCAATATTCCCTTTCTTTTGTTGTTCAGTGAAATCCTCCCATGTGAAGAGTCAACTCATTTACTTAAAAGTTAAATTCGTAACTATATTGTTTTTTTTCTATTGGAAGAATTTAATCACTTGCAATTATGCGTACTTATGATAAGGTAAAAGGTTTATGTTTCTGTCTCCATATGATACGGTAAATATATCCAATGCAAAAAACAGCTATATTTAAAATGGTATGAATATTAATTTGCATATATTCCTGTTAATTCCCTCAGAAGGTTTCCACCTCTGAATAATCCCCAAAATGTGCAACCCTAGGTGTTACCAAATGTTTCAGTTGATGGCACCAGCACATGATTTGGTCACACCAATTTTGAGACGTTGAGCAGCAATAATGACCTGGCCTGGGTCCCATAATGTACCTAGATTCCATACAGAGACAGGTTAATAATGACTAGCCATCTTTTAAATGAGCATGCCCTTGCAGGGCTTGACTTTCAGGTAAACAAAGCTACTGGCCCGGGAAAGCTTGCATTATTTAAATGTTAGCTTTAATTACAAGTAGCCTATAATGACCTACCCTCCATACACAAATAATTACACTTTAAAATCGACAATATCATATTTACACTGATTGTATGGAGAGCAAAAATGAAACCGTCGCACAATCTTAAAAAATGTGTTATTGTAAGTGATTTTGAACATTCACTTTACAGTTGTAGGGTCCTATAAAATAAGTTGGATCTTTTGGTAAATTCCATTTCCTAGGTTTCACTCATAAAATAAAAGTACAGTAATTGGATGTTCGAAGTCCACAACAATGCTCAGGAGACCAGCTAAAAAAATAAATATATATATATATTTTTAAATCACTGGCACCCTAGCGACCAACTAAAAATGAGCATCGCACAGCCAAGTCAAAGTTTTGGTCACAGACCACAAGCTCAAAACACGAGTTAGGTCCAGTTGGAAATCAGGATCAAACCGTTAGAAACTTGCGTAACTGACCAATTAGTCCATTACTAAATTTGATTTAGTAACCCAACTAGTGGTACAGAACTTAACAAATTCCATTTATCTATCATCAATATTTTACATTAGCAAGAGTTCTCTGAAGTCATCAGGCTTGGCTGAAGACTCAACATCAGCAGACATCTGGGATTTATTTATGAACAAACTATGTCAATCATGTCATGATGAATAAAACAGCAGCACTAAAAACTCAAGGGCCTGAAGCTCATCAGCTGATGCTTGAAAAGTCAAGGCAACACTAATAAATTGGACAGATGATTGGTACATGATTTCATACAAATGATTCCATATTCTTCTTAAAAATGTGTACTGGAATTCAGTTGGCATGGAGACCAGTAGAGATGGAAAGATATATCCTCTTCTGAGACAATACACCATAAAGTCAGCTTTCTAGCACTAGAGTGGTCTGTGATGTCCAAACTGAAATAACAAAAAGGGTTAATCCATTTGAATTTCATCACTTCTTGACAGCACCACTTTTGATTTGAACAATCGGTTGAGACACCATGCTCTTGAATACAGGGTGGGTGTCATGCTTTGGTTGATAAATGTACTAAAATGGAAATAAATGGACATTGACTTTCAAAATGGTACCACAAAGATGGCTGGAGGTCCACACATCAGAGAACGTTGACTTGAATGGGAAAATCTGTTGCTTTAAATTATACTGTCAATCGTCCATAGGAAACCTATTGTAATCATAGAAATATAGATACTAGAATAGACATGACCATTTAAGTTGACATTTGAGGGTGGGTGGTCCGGCAGCCATTTTTGTGGCCTATTCCAATAGTGTACCAGCTAAATTACTGTGGTCTGAAGGGATAGGTCCATTCTATTTCTATGACTGAAATGACACCCACCCTGTATTCAAGAACATATTGTATTTCAACCGACGGGAGGAAAAAACAAAAACCCCATGAAGTAAAATAGGGTCTAAGCTATAACGTATGCAAATATGAAAAGGTTCACATAATTGACAAAATAAAATCAAAAAAGCAAATCTGAATTTAAAAAACATATATCCAAGAAATTATTAAATGGTTTGACAACCCTGTTTGGAAGCTTTTAAATTATATCAAACTCAATCTTTTATCTTTTCCAGTGATGAAGACATGGATGTCTCATGCTATGCATACTATGCAAAGTGGGTCAACTTTGAGCACCTCCATCTCCTCTACGTGCCGTGTGGAAGGAAATTTTCAACACAAACAAACATGGAGGAGAGTGAACGTGGCAGAGCACTGGGACATGGTTTGGGTATGAAAAGTCTGACACAGACAGAAAACCGTCCTCTGCAAAATATGCCGCTAACCTCTTTTACCACACCTACGCAAGAATCATGTGATAAAGTACGATAAGAGTCAACGGATGAGACCCCAAAAAGTAGTCGAGTGCTCAAAACAAACCCCCGACTCAGACGTTGCAAGAGGCTTTTGCCCGCGGCACAACATATGGCAAAGAATCCCGAAAATGGAAGGCGGTAACAGCTGCCGTTACAACTTACATCTGCAAAGACATGGCCCCAATTTACACAGTCGAGAAACTGGGTTGGTGCTAACACTCGACCCAAGGCACCAAATGCCAAGGCGAAAACACTTCAATCAAGTCGCCTTCCATTCCAGAGTGTTGGGCCAAAGTAGAGGAGGAAATCCACAAGGTAATGTACTACGCTACAACAACAGATATGTAAAATACACAGCCCTATACGAGCCTGACGATACACTTCATCCAAGACTGGACACAATGCAGTCGGTGTTTACAGACAGGCTATTTCCCAGATGACCACACGGGAGAAATAATAGCCAGAGGGCTCAGGGAAGCTCTTGAGTTGTGGGGACTGAGCGAGGATCGCCTAGTCTGTGGCACCACGGATAACGCCACAAACAACATCCTTGCACTTCAACTGAATGACTGGATACGTTCACAGTGTTTTGGCCACAGTCTTTATCTAGCCATTGGTGAGTGTCTAAAACCATGTAAAGATATATTTCAGTAATAATAAACCTTTATAGTAGGCCACCCACGTAGTATTTTAATGTCTTGAAGGATGTGTGTTGTTATGTGAAGTGCAAGCATGTTAAAAGCTTGGCTGAATATGGGGGTGTGGTCAAAGTAAATCGCGTTTTAAGTGAATGATGATACTAATAACTTTTGTCTGTCACAAAGTAACAGAAATGATCCTTTTACAAGGCTCAGCAATACAACAATAATGCACATTTAAACACATCCACACACAATGCAATGAATGCGTTTCCTGTCCTGTAAAGGGTAATATAACATGTATCTTCTCCTGTATTTACACAGAGCGAAGTGTGAAACTACCCAAAGTGCAAAGACCAGTTGGAGTCTACAAGAAGTTGGTGAGTGCCTTTGCTAATTCATGGAAGAGAAGATGTGAACTGGCCAAGGCTTCAGCTGAACTGGGCTTGCCTGCTCATCAGCTGATCACAGAAAGCCCTACCAGGTGGGGCTCTAGGCAACAAATGATTGAAAGGGTCTTGGAGCAGCAGAAAGCTCTCTCACAGGTCCTCCATGCCGACAAGAAAACACAACATTTGGTCCCAACTTGGGACTTTCTGGAGTCCATAAACAAGGCATGGAGTCCTCTCATGGAGTTTACAGATGCCTTGTCTGGGGAGCAGTACACAAGTGTTTCCCACTTGAAACCGGTCCTCCATCAACAACCAAGCCTGAGGATGACGACACTCTGCTCACCACGACCATTAAATAGGTCATTCTAAACGACTTAAATTGGAGAGCCTGGTGGCTGAACAGGCAGCGTCAGCAGAGGTAGCCCTCCTTCCATCAGCTGCAGCTGCTAGGGCTTCCTGCTAAGAGGCAAAAGAAGAGTTTGAGCAGCAACTTTGAAAAAGCAGCAATGCAAAGCTAAACGGCCCCTCAGTCAAGCGGAGGGTCCATTGAAAAGGAGCTCAACCTCTATCTCCAACTGGAGGCTGGTCCAGAGGCAATCTCACTGGAATGGTGGAGGCAGCATGAGGCACATTTCCCCACAAGTGGCCAAGCTAGCAAAGAAATACTTGTGCATCCCTGCCACAAGTGCCCCATCAGAGCGGGTGTTCAGTACAAGTGCCCCATCAGAGCGGGTGTTCAGTACAAGTGCCCCATCAGAGCAGGTGTTCAGTACAAGTGCCCCATCAGAGCGGGTGTTCAATACAAGTGCCCCATCAGAGCGGGTGTTCAGTACAGGTGCCCCATCAGAGCGGGTGTTCAGTACAGGTGCCCCATCAGAGCGGGTGTTCAGTACAAGTGCCCCATCAGAGCGGGTGTTCAGTACAAGTGCCCCATCAGAGCGGGTGTTCAGTACAGGTGCCCCATCAGAGCGGGTGTTCAGTACAAGTGCCCCATCAGAGCGGGTGTTCAGTACAAGTGGGAACATTGTGACATGTCAGAGGTCATCACTAAAACCAGAAAGAGTTGACTAGCTTGTATTCCTGGCTCTCAACCTGTACAACTAACTCCCTGAGATTCTGCAACATAAGGCTAACATTTTGAATCATTGTTTGCAGCACTTTGGTTGTTTTCATATAACGCTATAATTCAAACTTGAAGGAGTGTTTTGTTTACTTGTTATATATTTATTTGTGAGCGTTATTTTGCTGCTATAGTTTAAACTTGAAAGTGTTCCATGTTTACATTTGGTATTTTACATACCAATATTTGTTAGACCTGTATTCATTTGTTTGCTGCTACAATTCAAATCAGTTCTACTATTAAAAAGAGTATTATAAGTTCGGTTTGGATATTTTAGACCTAGTCACATTTTAGGCCCATTTATTTTGTTTGCAACTATAGTTGAAGTGTTTTTGATTTACCTTTTTAGGTTTTATACGTTAATATTTCTATTTTGTTAAATGCTTAATAGAAAATTTGCACAAAGGTTCTAAATAAAAGGAGAAATAATCAAATATGAGTAAGAACCTTTTATTTGTAATAAAAGTAATAAGTAATAAGAAAATGGCCTATATCGTGATATGTATCGTTATCGGGATATGAAATGGCCTATATCGGGATATGTATCGTTATCAGGATATGAAATGACCTATATCGGGATATGTGATTCTGGTCATATCGCCCAACCCTACTTCCACGTCTGTTTCTTATAGCCTAACCTCACGGGGGGAACGGAGCCATACGATACAACTTCTCTCACTTTAACACAAGAGCAGAAATGTGAAAGCCTTTTAACTCCATAATCAAACATACAGATAGACCTAGTCCATCTGTGTGTACAGTTAAAAAGCATGTTTGAGAACAGTAAAGACATTTATTTAACTACATGCAATCAATCTCACAGCACTAAATCTTAAATCAACAATGTTTACTGATAGGAGGCATACTACAGTCACATATGGCAGCTTGCCTAAAGAGCCCATACTTACCATAGAAAATCATTAAGACCCTTCTATAGGGTCTGTAAACCATTAACCACTAGACTGTTAAAAGTCCACAGTATAGATTCTCAGAAGACATACAGAAAACACAACCTTTATCAGTGACCAGGACAGAGCAAGAGTACAACAGAGACTGACTTAGTCTTTTTGATGAGCAGTTTGGTGAGGGAAAAGAGCAGTGCTGTGGTTTCTACTTTGACACATCTATAAAAAAAAAAAAGCAGTGGTCCTGGCAACATAAGACAAAGCTGATTGAGAGAGAAGGAACTACTAGCCAAGGTCAAGTGAAAAGACTTAGTAGGCTACTCTAGCCGTTGGCTTGTACGTTACTGTAGTGTGGCTAGACTATTTAAAGTACTCTCTTCTTATGCTGTGTAGGTGTCTGACGCTAGAATGCTGTCATGCTACTGGCCATGCTTGTCACCAGCCCTGGGTATTGTTTCCTGCGTCAGTGGCTATCGTGGCTTAATCAATGCACGACCTGTGATAATCCACCACCTGTCACTGTTAGCTTACGCATCCATGCTGCAGGACTTCAAGTAGAAAAGACAAGCAGCCGGATAAAAAGTTGACCAGCTAGTTAACTGTTTAATATACTTTAGTCTAGCTGGCTAGCAGGTTTTACAGCTATAATTTCTGCATCAATAGCCCTCATGAAAAATATTATATTCTTGTCCACCCTCTAATACAGCTAAGTACAGTGCCTTCAGAAATTATTTACACCCCTCGACTTTTTGAAAATGTTGTGTTACAGCCTGCATTTAAAATGGATTCAATTGAGATATTTTGTCACTGGCCTACACCATAATGTCAAAGTGGAATTTTGTTCTTCATTTTTTTTTCATTATCTACCAATAAGTGACCTCTTTGCAAGGCATTGGAAAGCCTCCTTGGTCTTTGTGATTGAATCCGTGTTTGAAATTCACTGCTTGTATGAGGAACCTTACAGATAATTGTGTGTGTGGGATACAGAGATGAGGTAGTCATTAAAAAATCATGTTCAACACTATTATTGAACACAGCGTGAGTCCATGAAATTTATGTAATTTTTACTCCTGAACCAACTTATTTAGGCTTGCCATAACTAAAGGGTTGAATACCTCTTTCCAAGTCATCATCTCATCTCTATTGGGCTACTGCTTATGCGGTATCTTTAGAGCAGTGTCTTCCAAACTAGGGGTTGCGACCCCAAGTGCGGTCGCCAATTTGAAAATGGGGTCGCGAGAGAAACGGTAAAAAATAGAACCGGGGTCTTCAGTAACCTCCGGTACACGCGAGATGTGGTTGTATTAAACAGAACAGTTTATTTTCTTCCTACAAATGTGGCTCTGTTTTGGATGGTTTAAGCTACAAAATATTATAACCCCATCATTGAAAGATAGGACTCTCAGGAACACACAGGTGTGATCTGTTTCCCTCTACAATGCACACAAGCTGTGCAGGACTCATTAGACCAGAGTGGACAAGACCAGGCACTATCATTAGTAATCACGTTTCCATCCAGTTTTTATGCGAGTAAAGTACTACCATATAACAAAAAAAAACGAGACAGCTGTGATGGAAACAGGAAGTTTCGTTAAAATGTTATATATGCCGACAGATCATGTTTGTTCAACATGGTGGGAACTTTGTGTCTGTACAATTAATTATGCGAGAAAAGGCGGTGGAAACGCCATCACATCGAAGTAAACTTGGAGTCAGGCGTGATATGTTGTGTGGTCCTCTCACTACGACTCGGGAAAGCATGCAGTTTATTGGGCTACTGATGAAATGATTTGATGAACTTCACAGGGGGGTGAAAGCGCACGGTGATCTTGATGCTCCTTTCCAATAAACAGAGGGTCTAATTCTGGTGACATGATGATCGATGCTTTACTACTGTTTGACAAATAAAAATATTATCACCCATAATAATCTTTAATGTAGACTAGCTTACCCGCGATGTATCTGCGAGCTGTTGGTTAGAACACAAGTGCTAAGACCAGAGTATGCACATTTGCTATTTATTGCAACAATTTCTGACAAAACTGTCGTAGAGTTGGAAATGCCACGGAAACCCATTGAACTTTCAAAAAAGTACATTGTGTGCAATATGTCGTCATGCACTGATTTTTATCAGCAACAAGTCCGTTCGGTGGAAACACATCACTGGTGGGAAAATGCATATATTTCTTTATGTGCATTTTTGAATAATTAGCATGAAAATCTGTCACAAATTGAATGGAAACCTAGCTAGTGATGAGGTGCGTTTCTACACAGAAGACCATACAAAACTATTGCCTGAAGATCTTCTGAACTCCCAATACTTTTCTGATTTCAGCCACTTCAAACCATACTTCCTTCAGATTGAACCCGAAAAGCCAGGTATTTTTCATTTTTTAAACAACTAATTGACAGAGGTCGGTTCAATTATTTGAATTCTATGTTGTTCAGTTTTTTTCTGTGAGCTGCGCGATGTAGTAGGGAGTTGTCGTTTCCAATAGGCAAATATTCAACAGTTTAGCTCATAAAACTAGGTGATTAACAACAATGACCATAATCCATTGCGCATCTACTTGTCCTGCGCCATGCAAGAGACCAGACTGCATGATCATGAGGGCATATAGAGAGCAGCTGTTGCTTCATGAGGTATCTCTACCTGGAAATACACGACAAAAGTGATTGATTCCGCAGTATGCCTTATTTACTTTGAAAAACTACAAAATAGTGATTGTGTCAGACAGCAGCTCTATAGAGATGAAATGACTTTTTTTTTTAAAGTTTTAAAAAAAGTCATCAAATAAAACAAATGTAAAATATACAACACAAATATATTATTTAAAGTGAATAAATTATAGTTAATAAGTAGTAATGGCAAGTCACTACCATCATGGGACATTTATTAATCGTTTTATTCTGTGTTGCTATAGGATTCAACCAAAATAATCGGAACCAAAATCGAAAACGCTATTTCAATAATCGAACCTAAACCGAACTGAAAAAAAAAAAACACTAATCGCTCAGGAATATGAAATACATTCAAACGTACTGTCAGCCTGATTTGTAAGACTATCATAGACCCAAATTAAAAAGTAAACATTGGCCGTTGATTACATCACCTTTTTTTTTACATGGTGGGGTTGCAAACATTTTTGTTATATCAAAATGGGGAAGTGGGCCAAAAAAGTTTGGGAACGCCTGCTCTAGCTGAACTGCGCAATGTGTGCATTACGCTCACAAAAAAGAAAACAAAATGGAATTCCAATAATTTAACCGACGTTGGTCATTTTGCTAACGTTAGTTGTTTTAAAACGGACATTTCGGTTAATAGTTTAGCACCCTGGGACATGGTAGAAATGCCTACATCCACTAAAATTCCCTTTGAGATCCATATCTTTTGTGTTTTATGGTAAAATGACGCCTACATTTAGAGCCCTTTGGAATACACATCTTACACTGAATAGTAATAGGTGATATTTGCTTGGGGCAGACAAGGCACCGTCGTATACTAGGAATGACCCAGCTAGTCTGGGCTGGCTAACTTCATTTTTTTCATATGGGAGGATGGAAGAATCGATTCATCCCACACCACGAACGGACATGGTCAGAATATCAGCTTTCCAATGCTGCTTTCGAGTAATGTGTCATTTATACGGCGTAAACATGACAATATCAAGTTAACTTTTCTAGCACACAATGAAAAGAATGAAGATAGGTCTTACCACCACAGGATGAGGCACGCCAACAAAACGCGCAACCGCTTCATTATCTTCCCGCGGGGACCAACATCCTCGCTCTTTTAGGATTGTACTAACCTCTCGTGGCTATACAGTAAACACGAATATGAACTATTATCAGACAGTAATGTTTGTTGCTTATAAAATATAATAAATATTTAGGGGGAGGGTGGCACTTTCCTAAAACTACACTCGATGTAGCTAGCCAGTTGATTTTTCATTCAGTCAACCCTTCGCCGACTCTTTTCTGCGCTAGTTGGCTTCTGTTGCTGTGCTACTCGCCTTCGCGAAGCGCTGCTGCGGTTCTCCCCTCCTCTCGGCCAATAGCATCAGGCAGCGACAGAGAAGTAGTGACGTGCTAAGGCACGGTCCCGCCCATTTCCTCTGCTTGAGCGGAGCTGGAACATGGAACGCGTCTCCTCCATAAGATAAGAAAATATAAACCCTGAAATATTTACATCTGATTGTGCAACTTTTGGATTACATAGTTTTGCAATAGGATGAGTAATGCATGATGGTTTGCATTACATCGCAGAGTAACTTCCAAAGACTAAGGGCAGCATATAAGGGATGGCATAGCCTACACAAGAAAATGCCTAGTAGCTAGTTGAGTTGACATTTTTCATGTCATGACATGACCCTACATAGAGGTCTACTTAATAGTTTCCTTATTTTTAGCAAGCCTGGTGTGCAGTTCACTACTACAATTTTAAAACCAAGAGCTCCTTGATCAGATTGCAGTCTTCTTCTCCATCATCATCATCAATTGAAAAATACCTACACCCATGTCTATTTGACATTGATATTGTTGTTCAACAAACAAGTGCCTGTATAGTTAAGTGTCTTTTATCATTCTATAATGCCTTCTCTACGACCAAAGTTATACAAAATAACATAACTGTTCAATATTCACACATGGGCAGACTTGTACTCTTTTCTATCCGTCCTTACCATATACTAATATATCTGTGTAGCACAAGGAAATATATATATATATTTTTTATGTAACATTTGTTTAACTAGGCAAGTCAGTTAAGAACAAATTCTTATTTACAATGACGGCCTACTCCGGCCAAACCCAGACAACGCTGGGCCAATTGTGCGCCGCCCTATGGGACTTTCAATCACGGCCGGATGTGACACAGCCGGGATTTCCAATGTTTATTTCAAGGGAATGCGACTGTATTGCGACTGTTGTAAAGATGAATGCGCATTTGGAGCAGCGTTGGATGCACAGACTATCCATTATATTGAACAGATACTCTAATTTCTTAAAAAATGGAAAGCATTAGGGAAGAGGCAAGAACAGGTGGGACCATTCTTGCCAATGAGCGGGAAGATACACGTGTGAACAGGCACAACTGTTTCCACTAATCAACATTGTCTATATAATACAAGTTAATGAAAACAAGCATTTGCTCTTTTATCTTAATTTAAGGCTAGGCATAAGGTTAGCAGTGCAATTAAAAACTCCTCGCGTGGTGAGCGAAAACAAAAAAAACATCCCTGTTGGAGAACAGATTTTGTTCCCAGTTATCCCTCGCTTCTCCTCTTCCTCACTGGATGCCGTCAGTTGTTCTTAAACACGCACACACTACATTACCCAGCATGCAACTGAGAAAAGCGCCCTTCTGAGAACTGCCTGTAATGAACTTATTTGTTTTTGTTAAAATTGCCCATAATACACTAGAATGTGTCCCAAATATATTTTAGCACCATTAAATACATTAAATTGTATCAGATAAAATTACATTCCAACTATTTGAGAGAAAAGTATGTCCATTCTTAAGGCAAGGTCCTCACATTGCGATTGCCATCTCGTACGGTGAGCTGTCCAACAGAACAGATTTGAGGAGAAGTTGACGAGCATTAGCTAGCACTCGTCTCTTTACGGAGTCAAAATCTATAGTTATTTCCCGCTTGTTCCGTGTGTAGTGAAGGCAGCAGGAGACCATGGACGTGGTCCGGGGGTTATTGTGCCTGTTCTCGGTGCTGGTATCTGAGATGTTCATGGTGGCCGCGTTCTCCCAGAGCCTGGACAGCGACTTCACATTTACACTCCCTTCCGGACGGAAGGAGTGCTTCTTCCAGACCATGAAGAAGGACGCATCGCTGGAGATAGAATATCAGGTTCGAGGGGTTATTATCGGTTGAAAGTGTGAACCAAAAATGTGTACATGAGCAGATACATTTGCTAGAACTCACGAGGTCAGCTTTGTAGACAGTCTACTAATAATATCAAATTGTATTCGTCACATGCTTCGTATACAGGTGAAGACTAGAAGTGAAATGCTTAACGTAAACTCGTACATTGCCTTGGTCCGTACAATTGCCCTTATTTTAGCGCCCCAAAAACGTAATACTTCCAGATCAACTGTAATGTCAATACCATTGTAAAGCACAATTTATCCCCTTTCCAACAAAATCAATTACATGACCTAAACACTGCCTGCTTGAATTATGCAGAAACGGGCAATGAGCCCCTTCGGGTCTTTTTAAAAATGGCGGGTGGGGAAGCGAAACTAATGCGTTATAGTGACTGACATCGTGTGGGAAAATAGCTTTTTTCACTATCTGTCCAACTTATCACCTTATCGCCTCTAAAATGTAAATAAAACACTATAAAGAGTTTATATAATGTGTCATTACATACCTATTTGAAGGTTTGTGTCGAATTTGAATCAGGTTTTTAAGGCGGTGCTAAAGTGATCTTAGAAGTAAACAGCGGCTTTGAGAATGATGATCGCATGCAATGATGACGAAAAAAATGACTAGGTATCCCCCCTTACCCCATCACTGTCCATTTCTTGTTTTTAAACGATGAGAGAAGTGCTACACCTGGTGGAGAGAGATTGTAAGACAGAAATAGTTGCTTTATGCGTGCTGTACGTTACGACATGACACGTCAAGATGTAACGGAGGGTCAGTTTTTTTCAACTTTTCTCCAATACTATAGAGCCATTACCATGTCGATCAACGCTTGAATAGAAACCTAGTTCACACCCCCGATTTTGAAGTCAACACAGTCGCTACAGTCCCATTTAGTTTTCTTTGTAGCCTCGTTTGAATGTCGCGGTTACGCACATTTGTACGGAATGGGGTGAGTTTACGTTACTTACGGGTCCTTCCCAACAATGGGTGGGTATAATTTGTGCAACTTTCCAACAAGAAACTGTTCCAAAAGCTTCGTAAATAACAAGGTTGCCAACAAACAATACATACAAAGTTGTATAGCGGCAGAATAGGGTACCGGGTAGGGAGTGGGCTATTTCATAAAGTTTTTCACTCACCACGTTTAATTCCGAAAAATGTCTGTCCTCACTCTGGTAACCTATGGACAAACATTAAGAATAAGCTAATTTACGTGGTGAGTTGATGCCTATTACCCAGCTAGTTAGCTAGGTGAATTGCTACTTTGTATGCGTTGTTTGTTGGCAACCCAGTACTTTACAAAGTTTTTGGAACAGATTCCTGTTGGAACGTTCCACAAATTATACCCACCCCTTGGTTATATGCACGAGGTACATATAACTAGGAATAAAACTGGCAGATAAACAGTAGCAGCAGCAGAATATGTGATGAGTCAAAAAGTTATTTAGCAGTTTCATGGCTTGGGGTAGATGCTGTTCAGGGTCCTGTTAGTTCCAGACTTGGTGCATCGGTGCCATGCGTTAGTAGAGAGAACAATCTGACTTGGGTGGCTGGAGTCTTTGACCATTTTTAGGGCTTTCCTCTGGCACCGCCTGGTATAGAGGTCCTAGTTGGCAAGGAGCTAGGCCCCAGTGATGTACTGGGCCATATGCACTACCCTCTGTAGCTCCTTGCGGTCGGATGCCAAGCACTTGCCATACCAAGTGGTATAGCAACAAGTTAAGATGTTCTCAATGGTGCAGCTGTGTAACTTTGTGGCTCTGAGGGCCCATGCCAAATCTTTAAAGCTTCCAGAGCCACAGTAGCCATTATGGAATTGCACAGCTGATGCAGCCATTCCAAAATGGCTACGGTGGCTACTGCTAGTTAGCATGAGGACAAAAAGGGCAGTTTTCCGGGAAAACTAGCAGTATTTAAATCTTGTTGTATAAGTGTGACCATAGGTACAATTGAGGAAAGTGCCATATCCAATCCCTGCATTGATGTATGTTTTCTGACCCATATCCCGGCTCCACGGGTCTTAATGTAACCATGATTGCATTCCGACCTCAGTGCAGCTTAGTGTAAACAACAAGCATAACGGTAGGGTCGGTATCTTCTGGCAATCATTTTACCAGACCTAGCTATAGGCCTAATGCTCTTTTCGAAGAAAAATTATATTCCATCGTCGGTCCCTGTTACTCCTCTTTCGTTGCCTAAATGGTGCTATGCTGATGTGTTTTCAAATTAAGTAGTGGCCCTGAATGACATCAATTCAAATGTTATTTGTCACATGAGCTGAATACAACAGGTGTATTACTGTGAAATGCTTACTTAATGCTTACAACCCCTTAATTATTTTCATTGTTGGTTGAGAAAATATTTACTAAATAAACTAAAGTAAAAAATACATTAAAATGTAAAAGTATCACAAAATAACAATGAGGCTATATATAGGGGGTACCGGTACTCAGTCAATGTGTGGGGGTACAGGTTAGTTGAGGTAATTTGTTCATATAGGTAGGGGTAAAGTGACTATGCATAGATAATAAATAGGGAGTAGCAGGAGTGTAAAAGAAGGGGGGTGGGGGTCAATGCAAATAGTCCGGGTGGCCATTTGATTAATTGTTCAGTAGTCTTATGGCTTTGGGGTAGAAGTGGTTAACGAGCTTTTTAGACCTAGACATGGCGCTACCACTCAGGCCCACCACTGTTGTCATCAGCAAACTTAATGATGGTGTTGGAGTTGTGCTTGGCCACGCAGTTGTGGGTGAACAGGGAGTACAGGAAAGGACTAAGCACGTACCGCTGAGGGGCCCCCGTGTTGAAGATCAGCGTGGCGGGTGTGTTGTTAACTACCCTTACCACCTGGGGGCGGCCCGTCAGGAAGTCCAGGATCCAGTTGCAGAGGGATGTGTTTAATCCCAGGGTCCTTAGCTTAGTGATGAGCTTTGTGGGCACTATGGTGTTGAACGCTGAGCTGTAGTCAACGAATAGCATTCTCACATAGGTATTCCTTTTGTCCAGGTGGGAAAGGGCAGTGTGGAGTACAATAGAGATTGCATCATCTGTGGATCTGTTGGGGCAGTATGCAAATTGGAGTGGGTCTAGGGTTTCTGGGATAATGGTGTTGATGTGATCGATGACCAGCCTTTCAAAGCACTTCATGGCTACAGGCGTGAGTGCTACGGGTCGTTAGTCATTTAGGCAGGTTACCTTAGTGTTCTTGGGCACAGGGACTATGGTGGTCTGCTTGAAACATGTTGGTATTACAGACTCGGACAGGGAGAGGTTGAAAATGTCAGTGAAGACACTTGCCAGTTGGTCAGCACAAGCTCGGAGTACACGTCCTGGTAATCCGTCTGGCCCTGCGGCCTTGTGAATTTTGACCCGTTTAAAGGTCTTACTCACATCGGCTACGGAGAGCGTGATCACACAGTCGTCCGGAACAGCTGATGCTCTCATGCATGCTTCAGTGTTGCTTGGCTTGAATCGAGCATAGAAGTAATTTAGCTCGTTTGGTAGGCTCGTGTCAATGGGCAGCTTGCGGCTGTGCTTCCCTTTTGTAGTCTGTAATAGCTTGCAAACCCTGTCACATCCGACGAGCGTCGGAGCCAGTGTAGTGTGATTCAATTTTAGTCCTGTATTGACACTTTGCCTGTTTGATGGTTTGTCGGAGGGCGTAGCGGGATTTCTTATAAGAGTCCGGGTTAGAGTCCCGCTCCTTGGAAGCGGCAGCTCTACCATTTAGCTCAGTGCGGATGTTGCCTGTAAGTCATGGCTTCTGGTTGGGGTATGTACGTACAGTCACTGTGGGGATGACGTCATCAATGCACTTATTGATGAAGCCAGTGACCGATGTGGTGTACTCCTCAATGCCATCAAAAGAATCGTGGAACATATTCCAGTCTGTGCTAGCAAAACAGTCCTGTAGCTTAGCATCTTTGTCATCTGACCACTTTTGCATTGACCGAGTCACTGGTGCTTCCTGCTTTTGTTTTTGCTTGTAAGCAGGAATCAGGAGGATAGAATTATGGTCAGATTTGCCAAATGGAGGGCGAGGGAGAGCTTTGTATGCATCTCTGTGTGTGGAGTATAGGTGGTCCAGAGTTCTTTTCCCTCTGGTTGCACATTTAACATGCTGGTAGAAATGAGGTAAAACAGATACGATACCCTGCATTAAAGTCCCCGGTCACTAGGAACGCTGCCTCTGGATGAGCTTTTTCCTGTTTGCTTATGGCGGAATACAGCTCATTGAGTGCGGTTTTAGTCCCAGCATCGGTTTGTGGTGGTAAATATACAGCTACGAAGACTATAGATAAACTCTCTTGGTAGATAGTGTGGTCTACACCTTATCATGAGATACTCTGCCTCAGGCGAGCAAAACCTAGAGATTTCTTTACTATTAGATTTCGTGCACCAGCTGTTGTTTACAAATATACCGGAGGCGGCTGTTCTTTCTTGCCGATGCAGCGTAAAACCCGCCAGGCGTATGTTATTCATATCGTCGTTCAGCCACGACTTGATGAAACATAAGATAGTACAGTTTTTAATGTCCCGTTGGTAGGATATACGTGATCGTAGTTAGTCTATTTTGTTGTCCAATGATTGTACGTTGGCTAACAGGACTGATGTTAAAGGTAGATTACCCACTCGCCGTTGGATCCTTACAAGGCACCCCGACCTACGTCCCTGGTATCTCCGTCTTTCTCCTGCGAATGACAGGGATGTGGGCCTTGTCGGTTGTCTGAAGTAAATCCTTTGCATCCGACTCATTAAAGATAAAATCTTCTTCCAGTACGAGGATTAGTAATCACTGTGCGATTACCTAGAAGCTCTTTTCGGTCATAAGAGACGGTGGCATTAACATTATGTACAAAATAAGTTATAAATAACGTGAAAACACACACAATAGCACAATTGGTTAGGAGACTGTAAAACGGCAGCCATCTCCTCCGGCGCCATTGTAACACATAGATGTTCCTTTTGTTCATGTGAGAAAGGGCACTGTGGAGTGCGACGTAACGTATCTCAACATAGAACTTTGGTAAAACCTCATATTTTCTTTGAAATAGGCCTATCTTAACATTCATGACATTGAGGGATTGTCATACCATCACTGTAGCCGACTTCTAAGATCCCTATTGTTGTGTCTACCACCATAGACAAGCTATCTCTGTGGCATGCTGGTACCCCACCTCTGCCCTTGGAGTGAAAACAAAATGTTGATAATGTCCTTAGTTTGTGGCGCTGCTCAGTTCTAAGTTCTTCATGGCCTCTGTTTTGAAATACTAATAACTAGACATTTTGTAATTCAGTTTGGAAACCTTGACATTATTTGCCCCTAACAACAGAGCAGACAGAGATTCATATTTGTCACTTAAAAATGTTGATTAAAGTTAAACAAACCATACATCTCTATGCACAATGACTAGTTAACAATTTCCACAGAAAATGTTACAAAACATATTTACTTGAAGAGCAATGCAGTTGCAAAGTTTTTTAACAGAATGACTGTTTGTTCTGTCATTCTGTTACCAAACTTTGCATCTACACTGTTCCAGTAAATGTGTCTTTGTAAAATGTTCAGTGGAAATTGTTATAACTAGTCCTTGTGCATAGAGTGATAAGGTTTAACTCTGGACATTTTTAAAATTGAAAAATCTGAGTCTCCACATCACTCTGTTATCGTGGAATTGCCCTGAACTAATGATGAAACTGTAGAGAAACCGACACCAGGAAGGAAGTGGTTTCTTTACTTATGTCTTGTATGGACTTCACACATTGTGAAGCCATCTGCTTATTCTGAAACTTTTCAGCAGCAGCTCTCTGACATGTCTCTCTCCTCTCACCCATCTTACTTGTCTCATCTGTGTGTCCTCAGGTGTTGGACGGAGCAGGTCTGGACGTTGACTTCAGCCTGTCCTCTCCTACTGGACACGTTCTGTACAGCGACCACCGCAAGTCAGACGGAGTACACACGTAAGACACAAACACCACCACGCACGTGCGTAATGCACACTCACATGGAGGACACACTCTCTCTCTCTCTCTTACACTCTCCCGGTGTGTGTTTCCTTTAGTGTAGAGACAGAGGACGGAGACTACATGTTTTGTTTTGACAACTCGTTCTCGGCAGTGTCGGAAAAGATCATTTTCTTCGAGCTGATCATGGACAACATGGAACAGGAAGGGGAGGAGCCAGAGGACTGGAAGGAGTACATCCATGGGACTGACATGTTGGACATGAAGCTGGAGGACATCATGGTGAGGGGCTGCGCTTATACTACACCAAGGCACCTATAGTCTATATAGGCTATATACCCTATGGGCCTTGATCAACAGTAGGTCACTATATAGGGGATCGGGCGGCATTTCGGATACTCCCCTAGAAGACATGGTTAGGAAGCATGCATTGCTTTGATATGCAACAGGACACATGTAAGACATCTGTAGCACGTCATGTGAGGGGGTGTGATTTCACACACAACATTTCACAGAATTCACACGTCCTTAGTTTTTTGAATGTGATACTGGATAATCAAAAAATAATCCCTGTGTAAATTAGATTAGTAATGGTAGAGTGGTGTATTGTAGGGCCGGGACGTTAGTATCGTGGCAAGGAAACAGCACCAAGCAGATTTAACTTCTTTAGAGAAACAGCCCTAATGTTGGAAACAAACATCATTATGTTGTCATCCAGAGTCACATTTATTTATTTTCCAAGCTATAGCACACTATTTTACATACAGCAGGTTATTAAAGGACCAAAGAGATTAGTCTGCTTCAGGTTTTCATTTTTGCCATGGAAATAATGCCATATTGGTATCGTCCCGGTCCTAGTGTATTTTGTGTGACAAGGCAGGCAGAAGCTGTATCGTCTGAGGTCTGTTGACATTGGTGTTTTGTCTGTCTTTTCTGAAGCAGAGATTGCTGGCATAACAACATGTCAGCGCACAGAGCACACAACCACACAGGTGGTGTCACTTTGACACAGCACACACACTGCCAATACAACGGCACAAGGTCAGAGAGACCGAGCACCACAGCCATCAATGTCGCAACAATAATCACACACGCACCTGAAAGCAGAATGGATTGATCTTTATACCAGACCCCCAACCCGTGTATCAGGACACATGCGTCAGTTGGTCAGGGACAGGAAGTGTAAAGTACAGCTGTGGAGGAAGTCATGTTTGTCCTTTGAGGACTCACCGACATGGCGGCTTTGTTAACATGCACCCACCCCTTCCCCCATCCTGTTACCTTGTCTCCAGGGACCTCCCCAGTAGGGAATATTACTGTGTCAGTCAACATACATAATCTCTATGCTCCTGAAGTCTGGCCTACTCTGTATTGTTGGATTCTAGTTCCAAGATGCTTCTATGACTATCAGAATAACCCAAACCACTACCAACCTCTTTGTCCCTCTGCTCTCCAGGACACCATCAACAGTGTTAAAGCCCGGCTGGGGAAGAGCCTTCAGATACAGACGCTGCTCAAAGCCTTTGAGGCCCGCGACCGCAACGTACAAGAGTCCAACTACAACCGGGTCAACATGTGGTCCATGACCAACATGCTGGTGATGGTGCTGGTGACAGGGGTGCAGGTCTACCTCATCCGCTCGCTGTTCGACGACAAGAGACACACACGCACGTAACAACCCGCCCACTGGGAGGGGTCGGGGAGGGACCGGCAGCTCTGTCTTGATCAGCCAGCCAATAGGGAGTGGGGACTGGTGGTGAAGATGCGACCGTAACTCATTGGTTTTTATGTACAACATGCACTCACATAAATCACACATCCTTAGACACAAATGACCTACCCGTCCAGTCTCTTCATCTGCTCTGTCTAGCTGCTGAGGGGACTGTATTCGTATCTGCTCTGTCTATCTAAAAATCAGTGGAGGGTGAGACACCAGCCAGACCTTCAGAGTCATTGGCTTTTAAAAGCGAGCGTAACGAACAAGTGTTTACCATTGATATGGTAATGTTGTGACCTCTCAACTTTGTCTTCCAGACACTGAGGTGAGACTGTTCTGTCCGTGTCACATCTTTCAATGTCTTCCAGTATATGATCTGTAAGTCATGTTGCCAAGCCTTTTACTGGAGTTGGTGGTTGATATACCTTTAGAGATTCTGATTTAGCAGTCTGTGCCATACTACCAAAACTTTTGCCTTCCAAACCGTGGCTGGAGTGGACAGCACACACACACACATTTCTTCATAGAAACATCTGCTGCCTGCCAGTGCCAGCCCTCCTTTCTCTGGCTGGCCTTTCGGCTGCTTGGTGAGTAGAGTAGGGGAAAGGGAATAGTTTCTTCCGTAACCCTCTAAATCACTGCTGTACTCTTCCACTCCCTCCTCCTCCTGACATCCACCTATAACTCATGTCCTGATGGTCTAATGTCAGACTTAGTGCCGACAGGCGAGTCTGGTTTCAGTCATACAGGCTGATGAGATGTGGAGTCCGCTCTGCCCCTCTCTTTTTCTCTAGTGACCACATTCTATTTCTAACAACCACACCCTGCACCTCATTGGCGCAGCGACGGTTACGGGAGAAGGGTTGCTTGGGACTGAATGAGGTGGGGAGTGGTTGAGAGATCCACTCATTTGGCTTTATTTTGTAGGTTGTCCAATAGTGTACATGAGAGCTACAAACTTACACACTTGTGGTTGATACACTGATATGTGCCAAGATTTTGGAGCAGCCAAACAAGTTGTCTGATTGCGCTCTAAATGCTCCCTATATTACAGAAATGTTCCTATAAATACTCACTGTGCTGCTGTGTTGAGTAACACCCCACCGCTATCTTGTGGCTGGACAGTGAACTGCTCACATGACTATCTCACCTCTAGGACTGGCTTTAAAATATATATATATATTTTTTAAATTTAACCTTTATCTAGGCAAGTCAGTTAAGAACAAATTCTTATTTACAATGACTGCCTACTCCGGCTAAATCCAGACGATGCTGGGCCAATTGTGCACCACCCTATGGGACTCCCAATCACGTCCGGATGTGATACAGCCTGGATTCAAACCAGGTACTATAGTGAAGTCTCTTACACTGAGATGCAGTGCCTTAGACCGCTGCACCACTCGGGAGCCCGGCTTTCAACCTATCCCTGCTTTGAAATATGAAATGTTACAGTGATGCAGCTCTCTTTTACAATGAAAGAATAACAACATAAAATGATGTTTGAGGGGTCTTGCAATGTGCTATTATGAGCTCCCTCTCATTTACAGCTACTCAAACCATTGGGCGAGTTAGTTTTGCATAGCATGGTGCCCTGGGTGGGCAGAGTTTACGCATTTTAGACCATTTCATTAGTCCTTAAGTAAAATCTCCACCTACACCGGGCCATGCCAAATTAACTCGCCCATTGTAATGGGTTGTATTGCCACTGCCTCTCTCTGCCCACCATTCTGTGTCATTAGTATTTTAGCTGATGCTCAAACAAGCATCACATTGGGTGATTTTAATAAGTAAAATTAAGAATGTTTTTAATCCACAGAATTTCACTGTTCTCTTCCAACCTTTTGTTCCTTGCTGAACAAGACAATATTATATTTTGAAGAACAGACTCAACTCTTACCCTACAGACAAGTTGTTTAGGTGAAGGTGTTTTACTTTACTAATCTGATGGAACAAGGAGAGGAGAAAATATTCTGGGATATTTATCAGAATAATGTTCTGTAAATGTATGTAAATGAAACAATCCTACTTTTCTGAACATGTCACGTTGTTTCCTTTGACTTCAAATGGGTGGCAGGTTGGTGAGAAATAAACTTTAGACAGATCCAGCACTTGTTATACAATCTTTCATTTATCAGTAGTAATGAAGAAATGACGAAAGCAAATCATTGTTTGAAAGTGACCATCACTCACCACTTGGTGTCGCTGTCGAGGAATCATGTCGGTATTGTGAATGAGTAGGCTCTTGCCCCCTTGTTTGAAATTTGGCTAGCCAACATGGCGGACGAGCTGGATGTCGTTGATATCGAAGGAGACGAATATGATCCTGATTTAGGGTAAGAGCGTTTTTCTGTGTTTGATGGGCTAAAATGAATTAATATACAGTTTAGATATTTGGGCGATTCAAAGAATCAGCCATTAAATAACCATTGGAAACTCAATAGCCATGGCTAGCACGGTAGACTAGTTTAGACGTAACGTTAGCTAGCTGATTTCGACAACAGGGTTGTCCAGCTTGATCAGGCGGTATTTCGAGCTATACTGAACAAAAATAAACGCAATGTAGGTCCCATGTATTTTGAGATAAAATAAAAGATATGTTCCATACGCACAACCCATGTTTACCCCATTGGTTCACAGCAACAAAACAAAAAAAATTCAAATACAATTGTCTGCTTGTTTTAGTCAATCAAATCAAATTTTATTTGTCACATACACATGGTTAGCAGATGTTAATGCGAGTGTAGCGAAATGCTCGTGCTTCTAGTTCCGACAATGCAGTAATAACCAACGAGTAATCTAACCTAACAATTCCACAACTACTACCTTATACACACAAGTGTAAAGAGATAAAGAATATGTACATAAAGATATATGAATGAGTGATGGTACAGAACGGCATAGGCAAGATGCAGTAGATGGTATAAAGTATAGTATATACATATGAGATGAGTAATGTAGGGTATATAAACATAGTGGCATAGTTTAAAGTGGCTTGTGATACATGTATTACATAAAGATGGCAAGATGCAGTAGATGATATAGAGTACAGTATATACTTATACGTATGAGATGAGTAATGTAGGGTATGTAAACATTATATTAAGTGGCATTGTTTAAAGTGGCTAGTGATACATTTTTACATAAATTTCCATCAATTCCCATTGATGAAAATTACATAGCTACATTTACATAGCTACAATTACATAGCTACATTTACATAGCTACAATTACATAGCTACATTTAAGAAAAATACATGTCTAAAGATTACTTTTCAACATTGCCTGCTCCTGAGAGTTCTCACTTCTTACAAAAAAAACGTAATATCAAAGATTTTTAAAACTACCCCAAGATTGACCAGAGCCAGTCGTTTCCAATGGAAACAAATGAATCAGTTGAAGTGGGCAGAGCCAAGCACGAGCTAGTCAGATCCTATTGGCGTTGGCACATGAAATGGAATCGTAAGCACAACGATCAGGCTGGTTCCACCGGGTTAGGTATGCCCTGGACATTATATGCGTCTAAGAAGTACAAAATAAGCAACAAATAATGTCAGTTTACATCAATTATGTTTACAATTGTGTTATCAAATGTATCAAAGTAATGAAGTGTGTTACCTTCTGTATTTGTACAAATTATGAGCATGTGAAAGCTGTTGCTGCTGACAGGTGAACGTTGCTGGCCGGATGCTTGCCAACGTGTGGCTGACTGTTCCATTCATAGGAATGCTCACAGTGAGGGCATGTCTGCATGATGCTGATGAGGGCTCCCTTTCTGGTCTTCTCTATGCTGCATGTTTGCCTGCAACCTGGACATCTCTCGAACAACTGCAACAGGCAATTTTATAATATGGTGTTGACTAAGAGGGCCTGTGACAGGTTGATATAATAGACAGCCAAGTGGTAAATTTAATTTTGTTCTCAAGAAAGGACAATACTTTTTGCTATTGCCCTTCACAACCCAAATTACTCTGCTAGTTGTATCTGCTTGTCTGGGGAATTGGCCTACTTTTCAAATAACACACATTACCTGTCGTTGTTAATGAAGCCATCTGTGTCATGAGGGCAGTAACACTATCAGAGGCCTCATGATGGATTATCCTTTTCATAGGAGTCGAGGGAGACGGGCAACAACAGGTACTTGTTCACGCATGACACTTATTCTGAGGTCTAGCCTGACAAGCTGTGAAAATTGCAAGTGAACAGTGAATTAAATTATTTTTGGAAGTCGCTAAACTATTGCAATCACATTGCTGGACATGTTTTGATACCCACCTTCGCTCCTTTTGGTAGATCCCGGCAGTCCATTCATGACCAGGGGATCAATCCGGCACCCAACTGTGCACTTTGTCTAACAGGAAGAACTGGGTCAACGATTGTCATCATCCCTAAATTATAAACATAGCTCGAGAAATAATGTAATCTCGTTTGGAAGATAATTCTATGCTTCACAGATGTAGACTGACTGGCTCCAGATCGGATTAGATTCGGGCCGGTGACACCGTTACACTATGTAACCAACTGTGACATGTTTTGCTATGGCCCTGGGTTGTTTTGAGTTTGTTGCTGCTAGTTAGTACACTGTTGTAGTCAGACATGAATGAACTAGTACCACCATAGCTGCATCAAACATGTATTTATGCTCGAGATATGGGTTGCGCCTCCAGAGGATAATCTGATTGTTTAGTCTAAATTACACTAATTTACTAGCATGGAAATATGATGACATTGATAAAGTAGGCAAATAATTACTTGGAAACAACTTTGCCATATTATGATGTTGTCAAATTTACTTTAGTGAGATGGCAATGTTGCCATTAACTTTTTTGTTACTAGCAAAGTTCATAAAAAAATTGTCCCTGCCATCTTTGTTAGCTGGCTAAAGTTATACTGCATCTAAAGTCAATTTAGCGACATCACAATCATGACAAAAGGTTTTCCAACTAATTATTTGCCTTTTGAAATGTTTCCTAGCCAAATCAGATTTGTATTGAGGTAGGCTTACATTAGCTAGCTAGTTAGGGATAAGTATTATCAAAGTATACATAACCAGCAGTCTATGACCTAGCTACCGGTATACTCACCACCACTGGGAACCAACAAACTCCAACCACCTATTCCGCATGATAAGGGTCCTTCGGCAGGGCATGCAAACCATAGTTGGTCAATCTGTATAGGGCTTTTCAGTTTAAAACGGTCGTGATCCTTTAAATGCGTTGAAGGCGATGAAACAATGGAGCGCCAGTCAATGGGGGGGTTTGTTAATCTGGGCCAGATTACCACGACAGGAGGAGTTTAAACCGGGTAAAAAGTGATTGCAATCGTTTTGGAACTGGGCTGCCTGCCGGGTGTGAGCCAGGTGCCCCTCTGGCCAACGGCGAAGTCGGCTCAAAAAGTAATTGCTTTTCATAAAAACACTTTGTCTGTCTTCCCAATGAAAGCTAGTTTGAAAATTCTAACATTTATTTTATGGAAAAGACGATTCACCTAGCTGCCTTATTGATAACATGACCAAACGGCGCAGATAACTGTTTAATTTGAGAAGAGCGCTCCCGCTCCCTGCCTCCCAGATGGTCCTACTAGGTTCACTCACGCGCGGGTAGTCTTTCCCTCTGGATCTTCTCTTGACCTTACAGGGTG
Source organism: Salvelinus namaycush (assembly GCF_016432855.1). Taxonomy (NCBI): domain Eukaryota; kingdom Metazoa; phylum Chordata; class Actinopteri; order Salmoniformes; family Salmonidae; genus Salvelinus; species Salvelinus namaycush. The sequence continues at coordinate 19,188,660 of NC_052314.1, forward strand.
GGTCAACTCCCACCGCGCATTGCATGCCTGGATTATCCTGCGGTATGAGCCTCTTCCCCAATGAGGTGGCCTCCCTGTCTTCCTACCCTAAACTGAGTTAGCAGTGGAGCCCTGAGCTCCAATTGATCAACCCAGGTCACCCATCTTGGTCTATCCCTGCTTGCCACAGAGGTTAGCTCACTCCTTCCTACTGTTAAAACTTTATGGTTAGTTTGTGACAAGGTATACTACGCGTCAACGAGCAATTCAATATTTATTTATAATCCGCTTTGAACTATTTTAGTGTGGCCTGGCTCTTACTGCGTGTTATCTCGCCGTTCACGCAGAACACGTTCAGCCACAGGGTTATACTATTTTTATAAACACGGCATAATCTCAGAGACTCTTGCTAGCAGCTGGTCCTCCCTTTCTAGTTGGCGGGTGAGTCACCCTCATGGGTGGTATATTTTTTTTACCTGCATATTTAGTTAAAAGAAATCCAGGATAGCAGGCAATATTAAACTAGGGAAATCACTTCTGTCACTTCTCTTGCGTTAATTGCACGCAGAGTCAGGGTATATGCAACAGTTTGGGCCGCCTGGCTCATTGCGAACCAATTTGCAAGAATTTTACGTAATTATGACATAACATTGAAGGTTGTGCAATGTAACAGGAATATTTAGACTTATGGATGCCACCCGTTAGATAAAATACGTAACGGTTCCGTATTTCACTGAAAGAATAAACGTTTTGTTTTCGAAATGCTACTTTCCGGATTTGACCATATTAATGACATAAGGCTCGTATTTCTGTGTTATTATGTTATAATTAAGTCTATGATTTGATAGAGCAGTCTGACTGAGCGGTGGTAGGCAGCAGCAGGCTCGTAAGCATTCATTCAAACATCACTTTCGTGCGTTTGCCAGCAGCTCTTCCCTGTGCTTCAAGCATTGCCCTATTTATGACTTCAAGCCTATCAACTCCCGAGATTAGGCTGGTGTAACCGATGTGAAATGGCTAGCTAGTTAGCGGGTTGCGCGCTAATAGCGTTTCAATCGGTGATGTCACTCGGTCTGAGACCATGAAGTAGTTGTTCCCCTTGCTCTGCAAGGGCCGTGGCTTGTGTGGAGCGATGGGTAACGATGCTTCGAGGGTGGCTGTTGTCGATATGTTCCTGGTTCGAGCCCAGGTAGGGGCGAGGAGAGGGACGGAAGCTATACTGTTACACTGGCAATACTAATGTGCCTATAAGAACATCCAATAGTCAAAGGTATATGAAATACAAATGGTATAGAGAGAAATAGTCCTGTAATAACTACAACCTAAAACTTCTTACCTGGGAATATTGAAGACTCATGTTAAAAGGAACCACCAGCTTTCATATGTTCTCATGTTCTGAGCAAGGAACTTAAACGAAAGCTTTCTTACATGGCACATATTGCACTTATACTTTCTTCTCCAACACTTTGTTTTTCCATTATTTAAATCAAATTGAACATGTTTCATTATTTATTTGAAGCTAAATTGATTTTATTGATGTATTATATTAAGTTAAAATAATAGTGTTCATTCAGTATTGTTGTAATTGTCATTATTACAAATAAATAAATAAATTTAAAAATCGTCCGATTTAATCGGTATCAGCTTTTTTTGGTCCTCCAATAATCGGTATCGGTATTGGCGTTGAAAAATCATAATCGGTCAACCTCTAGTCTGGAGTCGTGCCTGGCCATTCAGTCGTGAGTACAGGAGTGGACTGAGCACGCACCCCTGAGGGCCCGCTGTTATAATGCTACTTTTTTTCTTTAGCACTTCATTCAACAAATAATGTAACTAGTTAATGAAAACCAGTAATACGTCTCTTTTGGTTCCACAGTTTCACTTCTGCTGAATCTTATAGTAAAATATATATATATATATATATATATATATATATATATATATATATATATATATATAGCAATTACAACGCAGTAGCTTCTAACAATAGTCATTAAGTTATGTTCTTACCTTACCCCCAAAGTATTCTAACTTCTAATACATCAATCAGTTCCTGATCTGTCTTCCCCAGAATCTCCGCTCCTTCCCTATCTTTTGCATTGGTTTTTATACCCCTTTTTTGCCCAAACCCATGCCTCCTTTCACTACAGCCACACAACACATTCTCCCCCCAACATGTGACAGTTAAGGAAAGTTACGTAACACAGTAGCTGTATTCGAATACCCATACTAGCATACTACATACTTAATGAGTATATACTACATGCTATTAGTTTATTTTAGTATACTGTAAACAAACGGTATCCTTTCAGTTGAGCGTACGTGCGCTTCGCCTGTCTACCGGAAGTTGATGCTGTTGCAATGCAACCTCTTGCTAGCTTGTTAGCGTAACAAATGACTAGCTAGACATTTTACGACTTCGGGTGTGTTCTTAAATTCAATCTGGAGTGCCAGAGTGCGCTCTGGGCTTTTTGAAAATTCAGAGCATTGTCCGTTTGTAAATTCAGAGTGTTTCGCTCTCGGAGCGCACACTGGACGCTCGGGCCGAGGAGTAGCCGATTCTGACCTTTCAACGGCAGTCAAGCACCCAAGCTAACGTTGGCTAGCTTGCTAGTTACTTCCAGACACAAATGAGAGAACATCTCACTCTGACTATTTTACTTGCCCTAGCAGTCATTTTTCATGTTATCCAGAGCGTTGGTGACTGTAACTGTGCTGCTGGCAACAATTTAATTATGCCTTTTTGCCTACGTTTACCGACACTGGCCATATTCAATGGGTGTTGAGCGCTCGTAAATTCATCAGTTATTCTGCGCTCTGGTACCCTCAGACGAGAGTGCTCTGAAATCGGAGTAGATAGCCAGAGTGAATTTACGAAAGCACCTGAATGTCCATTGAGAACGCACAACGACTATACAGCAAAGCTAAGGATGATCAAGTCAATAAACGTTGGGTAGTTAGTTAGATAGCATATAGTTAATATACTGCCTGGCAAGTTCGATGTATTAGTATCCAACTAACGTTAGGTAACGTTAGCTAGCTAACATACCGGTACATACTACTGTAATGATATGCTATGTGGTTCATAAGGATAGCGTTGCTAACAAATTGTCAGCCAACAACGTGTAAGGTAACTTATTTAAAAAGTAATTACTTTATTATATTGCTCAACGTTTTCTTAACATTTGTCATAATTAGTTAAAGCAATGAATTTGTATCCGCTCTCGTTGGACTCCGGCTGCATATTTTCCGCCATTTTCTTCAAATCTGAAAATGTTGTGAAGCCACGCCCATTTTCTGAAGAATTGGATTATGGGCCCTAAAAACACAGAAATAGCTTGTATACTTCATATTTTTTCGAATGTAGTACCACATCCGGGAACGTCTGGCATGCTGACTATATCCATACTATGAACAATAAACATACTATATACTAAATTTAAGTCACAAATAGTACGGTTAGTATGAGTATTTGAACACAGCTAGAGTCAGGTAACACGTTGGTTCCTTTGTAGGTGACGACAATCCGTGGTGTCATCTGCTTCATGGCCCACGTGCCATCAGGCAACTCTACAAACGCCATCCCAGGGACGAGGGTTGGCGTTGGTGTCGCCATATTATACGAGGACGGAGGATCATCTGCATACAGTCTACCCGCACCCGTCATTTCTTCTCTGCCTTTGACTGGGTCTTGCTGCTTGTGGTTGAGGCCTCTTCCTGTCCTTCCGCAGTATCTTGTTCTTGTCTCCATGTTACCAAAGTTCAGTCTGGGGACTGGAGGAGTCATCAGGTCATATTGACTAGGCACATTCACAACATGTGCCATTGCCCGGTTCAACCCGGGCCAGTGTAATAGAACTCCCTTAATGAAGGGAAGCGAAGTGGGTGGAGGGGCGATTTGCACGTGGAGCTTGGCAAATGGAGGCATGATTAATTCAAAACCAACCTTCATTTACTCGTTGTGACGCACTGAGGTTCCAAACTCTGTTTTCGACGAGACTGGCTGTGACAAATGATCTTATTTAACTTTTTAGTACATTTTGACACTGGAATCAATGTTTGACTCGTATCGATGCCACACAGACCGTTTTCAAAGGGGATTTGTTGTTTTTTAGAGGCAGTCGTTATTTAAATGTCTTACCTGTGAGGAAATGTGTAGCCTACTTGGACACCGGGTCCCCACAATTTCCTACTCTAACCACAGGGCTCATCTCGCAGTCTCAATTTCCCTACGTGGGAGAATTGTGAACCGTGGGTCGGGATTTCTTTTACCTGGTTAACGTTACATGTACATTGAACAACACAGAGGCTTTTTGTCATGTTTTGTTATTTCAGTATAACAAAAACTTCACGAGGAAGTTGTCTCTTACAATGGGGGTCAATGGGAAAGGATGTTTGTTTCGTGGTCGAGGGGAGTTCCTGCTTATGACGTGAATATCGACTCGTAGTCCACGTGAAACCCAACATTCATGACACGCCCACTCCACTGTCCTTGCATGCAGCGGATGAGGACTTTTCTCCAGATTAATCAGGAATTCCTGCTTTTCTGACTTTTATCCTCCATTCATATATAATAGAGACTAACCTATCCCCTAGCCAACATTTAGATTTTCCTGCTTGTCTATGTTCTCCATGTTATGACGTTTGTGATAGTCATGCATAGCTAATAACTATAATTCCTATTTCAGGGACTTCGGTGACGGAGAAGCGCTACTCCAGAACCAGTACATGCAGTCAGCATGGAAGACCAATACTGGCGTCCTAGTAAGAAGTGTTGCTACCAAAGAAATATGATGCAATGGAATTTAAGTGGGTTCTCTGTGTATTGGTCTGCATGTGTGTGTTGACTCTCTTTCTCTCCTCTATAGCCGTGGGAACTGGACCGCTCCATCAGTGCAGAGAACAGAGAAGTGATCGAGAACATGTTGATGGAGGAGCAGTATCCTGCTCATGGACCGTAGACACACCCCTGGTCAGATTGTAATGTTTGTTTGTTTGTCTTGATATATGATGTGTTCCAGTCCTTAAGCACTTCTCTAGGTATTATCTGACAGGTGAAGAGATGCCTGAGAGTGTGTGGGCCAACGCTCCACCTAACCCTAAACCCAAATTGAAGAGGTTAGTCAGGTTTCCTTATGTGTGAACTCTTCTGGGCGTATTGCGTTTTTTCCCCTCTGACGTGATACTGTGACTGCCGTGTTGTCCCCAGGTCTCCATCCAAGTCCTCAGCTTCAGGCTCCTCGACAGCCACTCGCTGGTCTCAGCAGGAGAAGGTGCTGTTTGAGACAGGACTGGTATGACCCTCTCCTTTCCTCTCCTTTCCTCTCCTGTCTCATTGATCTTAAATGACTCCCTACTTTCTATATGCCCTGAACCCGCAGGCTCAGTTTGGCCGTAGATGGACTAAGATCTCCAAGCTGGTAGGCAGCCGGACCGTTTTCCAGGTGAAGAGCTACGCCAGACAGTACTTCAAACACAAGGTAACACTGTCCTCTAGTCTACACCTCTCCCAGCTCAGCCAACCAGGATATATTAGAGATATCCTCCAGTCTCTGTCCCCATCATCCTCTCACCATTTCAGTCTCCCCCTCCTCTCTGCCTGCAGGTTAAATCAGAGGGCAATACTACTGTGGCGCCTCCTACAGCTCCGGTGGTGTTAGGCCATGTCCCAGAGACAGGCTCAGCATTCTCCACCTCTGGCCTGTCTGTCCCCAGCCATCTGTCAGCTCTGACCAACGTTGTCCGGATAGAGAGACTGGGTGACGAAGAGGAGGAAGAGGTGGACATCACTGATGACCTCAGCGATGAGGGAGGGAGTGGAGGAGGGGTTGGAGTGATAGGAGAAGAAAATGGACGAGAAAACAGAAGGATTGAGGGGAAGGGAGAGGACCTTCAGGCAGGAGTTCATACTGAGACATATGAGCCTGGAGCCCCAGAGGAGCTGGACAACCAGGGAGAGACCCACCAGGACCTATCCAACCAGACACTCCCCAGCCTGGGAGAGACTGATCAGGAGCAGCCTAACTGTAGCCCTCCATCCTCCCTCACAGCCCCCTGCCTAGCAGAGCAGGCCAGCGGACAGTGTGGGGGGGGCACTGCTGAGCCCCAGAGGGACCCAGTAGAGTCTGGAGAGGAGACAGGGGGGTCTAGGTGGACAGAGGCAAGGGAGGGGGAGGGGTCTGAAGAGGAGGAGCTTAAATACCCAGAGCAGGAAGTGGAGCTGGACCCGGCAACCATCACAGAGGAGGAGAAACAAGCTATCCCAGAATTCTTTGAGGGACGACCATCCAAAACCCCAGGGAGATATCTGAGGATCAGGAACTACATCCTGGACCAATGGTACAGACAGACAGACAGACAGACAGACAGACAGACAGACAGACAGACAGACAGACAGACAGACAGACAGACAGACACACAGACACACAGACACACACACACACACACACACACACACACACACACACACACAATCAATCAGAGACATCAAGGTTTAATTTTCAACATGCTTTTTGTGTGTGTTTGTCTCAGGTTGAAGAGTAAGCCCAGGTACTTGAACAAGACGTCAGTGCGTCCTGGCCTGAAGAACTGTGGAGATGTCAACTGTATTGGCAGAATACACACCTACCTGGAGTTGATAGGCGCCATCAACTTCAACTGTGGTAACTAGGACTCACTTCCAGTGTGTCATTGATTGTCTCGTTCTTTTTCTCAGTCTCTCTCTCTGTTCCTCTTACTTATGCAATTTTTTCTGATTACATTTTTTTGTCTGTTCTGTCTTCCCCCTCATCCAGACCAGGCGGTTTATAACCGTCCCAGGGTGGTGGATCGGTCCAAACCCAGAGACAGCAGAGACACTCTGGAATACCAACTGGCACAGAGACTACAGAGCATGGTGAGACAACCCATGACCTCTGACCCCCTACTGTCCCTCAGACCACTCTAGCTGGCCCAAACGGCAACACTTAGTTATGTTAGGTATTTGTCAGGCTTAGGTTTATATGTAATTGATTTGTTTTATTAAAGGTCCTTATACACTACTGTTGTATTTATATTACAGTTCTATGTCAGGTTCAAGATGGCTCTTCATCAGGTGTCTGTGACCTGTTATAGGTGTATGTCATGCTGTTAATGGGTTGTTGATTGGTTGTGTGTTGTAGCGAACCAGGAAGCGTCGTGTGAGGGACGTGTGGGGGAACTGGCGTGACGCTAAAGACCTGGAGGGACAGACATACGAGCATCTGAGTGCAGAGGAGCTAGCCCTGAGGAGAGAGGAGATGAGACGGCAATCTAAACCCTGTAAAGTCTCCAGGCACAGAAGGTGAGTGGGTGATGTATACTACCACTTATACGTGTGTGTGTGTGGTCACGAAATACTGTGGTTCCTTGTGTACATGTGTGTTAAAAGTCCCTCTCTCGCCATCCTCAGGTTGTTGGATCCGTTCCAGTTGATTCCGTGCCGTCTGTTTGGAGAGGACAGACCGGAGCCATTCCAGGTGATAGTGTGTGCTGAGGCTCTCCTCGTCATGGACATGGTAAGTACATACATCTACACATATATTTAATAAAGTACTCTCTTCATAAAGAACTGTGTAATAGAGTACTATCTTCTCTAATAGAGCAACTGTGTTTACATATGGACACACAGAGAGAGATATCGGTGTGGGTTCTTTACCAAGGCTTAGGTCTTAGGGCTCAGTGTCTTTTTTGTTTGTATTTTTACCCAGCATGCTCATGTGTCGATGGGAGAGGTTATCGGCCTACTGGGAGGAGCTTACAGTGAGGAGGACAAAGTCCTGAAGGTGATACCACCACCGTGGTGATGATGATGATGATAAAGAAAATACTGATAACACTAGTATATCCCGCGCGCGTCTCTCTGTATCCGTGTGTGTCTTTGTCCTAGATCTTTGCAGCGGAGCCTTGTAACAGTGTGAGTACAGGTCTGCAGTGTGAGATGGACCCGTTGTCTCAGACTCAGGCCTGTGAGATGTTGTCTAGCCTGGGCTTGGCTGTAGTGGGATGGTACCACTCTCACCCCACCTTCCACCCTAACCCCTCTCTACGGGATATACACACACAGGACCAATTCCAGGTACATATAGCTGTGTGTGCATGTGACTGTGTGTGTGCACACGTGTTTTCTGACTGCCACTCCTCTCTCTCTCTCAGAGTTATTTCTCTCGAGGCGGAGCCCCCTTTATTGGGATGATCGTGAGTCCGTTTGACCCCGCTAACCCCTCCCCACATTCCCAGACCACCTGCCTGATGGTCAGAGAGGACCAAGGACCTACAGGACCACAGAGTACGACACACACGCCTCTTAACATTACCCCTTTTACAACCCTTTATCGACCTGGCATATTCATCCTCTCTCTCCTTCCCTTTTTCAGAGCTGCCCTACAGGTTTGACTACCAGTGTTCCCAGCAGCAGCCTGACTGGGGCCAGCTGATGAGGAGGGCAGAGTGGATCATCTGCAAATATAAACATGCCCACGGCAGTGTCCAGATGGACAAGCTGTTCCGCAGGGACTCTCATCTGACCTGTCTGGAGAAGGTAGATCACACTGCCTCCCTGGCTCATATCGCTGTCTCACCTATAGAGATAGAGGACTCTAGTGCACAAAAGCCATTTTTTAGCATGGGTAGTGCCATTGAGGACTTTCACCATTTAGAAGTAGTTAACTGAGTGGGACTTTCAATGGGTTAAAGAAGGATCACATAATTCCATCCGGTTCATCGGGAGGGATCAGCCCATTAATTATACTCGTGAGCAAACATTCCATAAATGCAGGTGGCATTAAATTGCCAACCTGGTCTTTATACCGGTTGTCTTCAAACCGCACTCTAGGTGGCAGTATACACCCTTTCAGTTTGTTTACCAACTCAATCGCCATAATGGGACAAATACAAAGAAGATTCCTCTATCATTCTCTATTGTCTAACCCCTCCTCTCTGCTGTCTGTCTTTTCTCATCTTGCTTCTATCTCTCAACCCCTGTCTCACCCTCTGTATCTCTCTGTAGATGATGGCATCTTTAGGGAGATATCTGGAGCCCCTGCCAGAGGAGGGAGATCCCTTCCTTTCCCAGATCCATGCTCTCTTCCAGTCTCACTTTGTTTCCGAGCAACCCAGAGACCAGGATGAGAGCGGGACCTCTGGCTCCCCAGAGCCAATCAACACCCATGCCTTCCCCTTCGCTCAGCCAATCAACGTCAACTTAACAGGAGACACAGGAACACAGGAAAACTGGGAGAATGAATCGGTCTCTCCAACTGATAATTTAGAAACGCCTAATATCAAAACTATTAACTCACACACAGCTAAAGAAGAGATCTCACATCCAATACGGTTTGGTTCTGTGTTGTTGACTGGTCATGATTATCTATTCTGAATCTAATAGGTTTCTTTATGTGTCCAGTTCTCAGTGTTTTAGGTTCATTAGTAGGCGCACTTGATTTAGCTCGACTGCAGCTCTCGAGAACACAAGGGGGCTTACATCCAGTCCCCATCTTGGGTTCTCAGCTGATGGTATGGAGTACAGCTGGCTCCATGTGAACTACATTCCCGACTCTCTGTTTTAACATTTAGAAACGTTAATAATCCTTGCAATACGGTTTTGGAAACATTTGGAACTCAACTTTCAGTAACAGCGAGACAGAATCCATAAAATACGAAAGATACGATTACTGTACGCAGTTTAGCAAAGTTTCACTAACTGAAGCACAGCCTCCAAATTCTGTCTCGTTCATATGAAAGTTAAGTTCTAAATATTTGCTAAACATTATTCCGTGCGAGGCGTATTTGCTTTTAGGCAGCATTTGGACAGCGTTGGGGAATTTGCCTCACAAGGCTAAAGGGGACATCCAATGGCTCAATGTAATGCAATGGAATTGGTGTCATGAATAAGGGTTATCTCAACTGGTGCACTATGTGGAGGTTTTTTTTTAAACGGGAAAACTCTGCCTGCCTGTGGTTGCACCGGGCTAGCTAAATCAAGTGTGCCTACTGTTTTATATGGCTTTATGCTGTATTGAATTAACAAAACCATTTCTCGAACAAGTGATGTAGCAATATCACATTTTAAATGTTATTTTTCATAGCATATGTATTGTAGGTTATACCAATCCACCTTTCAAATAAAAGGATTGAAAGTCAAATATTTAAATGTTTGCACATTTGAAAAACAGAAAATAGTATGCTGTATCACTGTCGTTATTAAAATGTGCATAATGTAGTGCATGTAATTTCAGTTTGAAACATGAATAGACGCTGTCTGGAGAATGTCATTTTTGAGGAGACAGTCGTTGTCGGAACATTGTCTTAGAGCATGCATTGCAGTTGCAGGGGGGACTATTATTTTAGACGCACAAGACAGTTTCTATGTGTTTGACTTGCAGAGGACCGTCAAAGTAATTGAATAAAGGTAAATCCGAATTTATTTCTCAAGCTGGAGCCACCAAGATGAACTAAGGGGTTTTAAGAAAGTATCGATCACATAAAGGCAAATTTAACGTGTTTACACGTGCTATCTTTATTGGTGCATTGCTTTAGATCAGCTAGCTAGGTAGTTATAGCTAAGTAACGACGGTAGGCAAGATTGCAATGACATGACATTGCATCTGTTACCCACATTACTAGATATTAATAAAACCACAGTTAAAAGGTGGTAATCTCGGGGAAACTACTGGCAATTGCAAACGAATGTCAGTTGAACTCAATGTGTCACTTATGGAAGCCCATTCCCGCCACATTTGTTTTGTCGACGCTATCAATTTCGAGATACTCAAGTCAAAATGTTAACGTACGATCTTAAAAGGTATACTATTTCAACATTGAGACGCGTAAGTCAAACGTTTGAGATACTATATAAAAATGTAGATACTTTAAAATGTTGAATCATGATCAAAAATGGTTGATTATCGCAAAATGTTCAGCAACATAAGAATAGGATTATTTTATTTGTAGCATTGTGTGCCGATGTCCATGTATGGTTGCAGAGGTCAGTACAGCCGGGCTGCCCGCATACTTGTGCCAAACTGGCAGTTGCCCCAGCACTTTTGATTTGGTTTAATTAAAATGTTGCCACAAAAACATTGAAAAGATGGACAACAAAGTAACTTTGTTTAGACTGATTTGCCACAAGATCTGTCTACCTTTGCACAGTTAATCTGTGCTTCACTCTGATCAGCTGTAGCCTACTGATAACAACAACAGCTGCAGGTAGCCTAGAGAAGCCTATGCACTCTGATCCCCTCTGGCCACGGGAAACAACCCACTGGGAACCACTTCATTTCAACGTGGAAATGTTGGTAATATTTGGTTGAGACGTTGATCAATGAGATTTTAACTTTTATTCACCCACTCAAGCCAACAGTTGTTTCTTAATTCCGGTACTATCGAGTTTGAAAACTATACTCATCTAATAATCAAATACATTTCTATATTGGAGTGAGGTTGAGACCACATTGTGATCGGATTTTACCGAAACACCATGAATTCAACAGGGATTATCGCCAATCCATGAAGTGTGTTGAGAAGTATTAGCCGTTTTGTGACGTAGGCTTCTTTACATTAAATAAGGATAAGCGCCTGAGCTACGAATAGGGAAACAAACGGTATCAACTAGGACCTGTTTGATGTTGCACACTCTTGAAAAGCACTCTGATGTATAATACACTTTGCACCATGAGTAGAATTGTATCTTCCAGACATAGGGTCTATACTACTGTTGGTTATTGTCATTCTGTGTAACACAATTAGAGCTTTAACTTGGAACAGCATTGTGTAAACCTTTGTCCATGTAAAAACGTGTGTTGCAAAAGTCAAGAACAGTTTAAATAAATGTATTGCACCAAAAAATAGATGTATAGATAAAAGCTTTTAAAAAAGACACTGTCGTAACAGGCTTTGATGCTTTTAACTTCTTAAGAACTATTTCATGCCCTTCCACTGCCCCCCTTGCGGCCAGGGTGCATATTTCAGGCAGGTTGACATCACCTGTAGTATTTCTGCCTCTGTAGCCTTTGATTCGCCAAGACTCACACTTGGTGTAAAGGGGGAAAGCAAATATTAGCTAGAGAAGGTATTCAAATGTCATGTAAAATGTCATGATTTGGCCTCCACTGTACATATGATGCTGCAAAGGGTGGAGTCCTCAAAGGCACTCATCCCCTTGTTTCCTTTCATATTCATCGTTGACATGAGGCTTGTTTGTCAGGGTTCTGTATAGAACACAAACTATGTACTTTACAAGCAACACACCATGACCTATTTTGAAGAAGTGAAACAAATATGGTAATAGTTTACCAGTGCATTGCTCTCTTCACCTGGTCCGGGATGTCTTTCCCCCCAGCTTTGAGATCTGAGATATCTAATTTGACAAAAAGACACTAATGCATTCCACATGTAGTGGAATTTTCCATCCAGTACTACATTGCAATATAATGTCATTAAATTCATACCAATGAAACATTTAATTTCTCACCATGTATTTTCGGAAATCATTCTCCATTAGCTGCTCTTCCATCTTTAGTAATACTTCTTCCGTCTCGTTCAGGTTGAAGTAGAATTCCTCAACCGGACTCGTCGACTGTCCTTTAAAAGGTCACTAATCTCACAAAGGAGTTATAGGACTTAAAATAAATAAAAAAATGTATTGTTAAAGTCATTTACATTTTTTTTAACTTCCAAATATAACAGCCTAATTTCAATATCATAAAAAATAGTTGTCATACTTGCTTCCGGCATAGGAAAAGGATCTGAGCCTTTGCAGCGCTTTGGTGAGGGGGATCTCATCTGAAGAGGCAGGAGACCTCGGTCTCCCACATGACCTGTCCTCGGAGCATGAAGGCTCAAGATTCTCTGCAGTAAAATACATCATGACAATTCTTGGTACAGATAAAATACCTTTCCCAATTGATCAAGAATGAGAATAAGGGGTTTGCTTATGTTGTGAAGGGCCATCCTCACCGTCATTACTTGGTGGCTTGTGCTGTGTTTTAGCCTTTTGCTTCTTGGTAGCATTGGCACAGGTTTTCTGGTGCTGGGGGCATATTTTGGTGGGGGCTTGGGTAGACCTTTGCCTGAAAATAAACATAGTATCGACATTTTAGGGCTCTGTTCAATTAGTAAAGCTCAAGCGTTTCCGAGTTTACCGTGAATGCAGTCTCCGCTACAGCGGGAACATTGCTTTTAAATTTAAATCACGCTCTAAAGCTGAACTTCCGCGATGCAGATTGAATAGAGCCCTTTGTGTTTTTTGGGTTGGCGGGAATGGGCTTCCATAGTCAAGGACTGTTCTTCCATAGGCTTTCACCTGGGCATTTCAGGAATTGGTGTCTTCTCATTCAGGAACCATGGAGTTGTTGTGTGTCCGTCTCATGAGGAACCAACGCAGTTGCCTACCTGCCTACCTGTCTAGAAGCTTTCAAACCTCCCTTTGCCGACAGAGACAATCAACAACCAGGAGGACATTACCTTCTACAGAACTCTACTCAACCAACACATGTCGGAATCTACTGCAGCCTGAAACCACAGACTCTGTTTGTCAACTACACTTAAGGCCATCTTTATCTCAGAGACGACTTTTCTCATCTGAGAATGCAAGAACAGTACTTTTCCCAGTGGGGACACCTAGACCTGACCCTGCTGTCCACTCTCTCCCTGTTATATGGCTGTCTAAGCATGGACATAACTTCATCCATACCTCTGCTCCTCTCCGCGCCCTGCCTGCGCCTCTCATATGGCTGGTACTCAAACCCCTGCAGAAGATAGTGGCTATTATACTGGGCAGGTAAGATACACGTCCGAGTGTCGTCTCCTTCCATCTACAATGCATTTGAAGTTTTCAGACCCCTTCACTTTTTCTACATTTTATTACATCACAGCCTTATTCTAAAATGGATTAAAGTTTTTTCCCCTCCTCAATCTACACATAACACCCCATAATGACAAATCCAAAAAAAGATTTGACATTTTTGCAAATGTATAAAAAATTAAAATGTATATCACATTTACATAGGTATTCAGACTCTTTACTAAGTATGTTGTTGTAGCACCTTTGGTAGCGATTACAGCCTTGTGTCTTCCTGGGTACGACGCTACAAGCTTGGCACACCTGTATTTGGGGAGTTTCTCCCCTTCTTCTCTGCAGATCCTCTCAAGCTCTGTCAGGTTGGATGGGGAGTGTTGCTGCACAGCTATTTTCAGGTCTCTCCAGAGATGTTTGATCTGTTTCAAGTCCGGGCTCTGTCTGTGCCACTCAAGGAAATTCAGAGACTTGTCCCGGAGCCACTCCTATGTTGTCTTGGCTGTGTGCTTAGGGTTGTTGTCCTGTTGGAAGGTGAACCTTCGCCCCAGTCTAAGGTCCTGAGTGCTCTGGAGCAGGTCTCTCTGTGCTTTGCTCCGTTGATCTTTCCCTCGATCCTGACTAGTCTCCCAGTCCCTGCCGCTGAAAAATATCCCCACCGCATGATGCTGCCACCACCATGTTTCACCGTAGGGATGATATTGTCCAGGGGATGAGCGGTACCTGGTTTCCTCCAGATGTGATGCATGGCATTCAGGCCCAAGAGTTCAATCTTGGTTTCATCAGACCAGAGAATCTTGTTTCTCATGGTCTGAGAGTCTTTAGGTGCCTTTTGACAAACTCCAAACGGGCTGTCATATGCCTTTTGCTGAGTGGCTTTTGTCTGGCCACTCTACCATAAAGGCCTGATTGGTGGAGTGCTGCAGAGATGGGAGAACATTCCAGAAGGACAACCATCTCCACAGAGGAACTCTAGAGCTCTGTCAGAGTGACCATCGGGTTCTTGGTCAGCTCCCTGACCAAGGCCCTTCTCCCCCGATTGCTCAGTTCGGCTGGGTGGCCAGCTCTACGAAGATTCTTGCTGGTTCCAAACTTCTTCCGCCTTGATGGAGGCCACTGTTTTCTTGGAGATCTTCAATACTGCAGACGTTTTTTGGTACACTTTCCCAGATGTGTGCCTTGACGCAATCCTGTCTTGGAGCTCTACGGACAAGTCCTTCAACCTCATGGCTTGGTTTTTGCTCTGACATGCACTGTCAACTGTGGGATCTTATATTGACAGGTGTGTGCCTTTCCAAATCATGTCCAATCAATTGAATTTACCACAGGTGGACTCCAATCAAGTTGTAGAAACATCTCAAGGATGATCAATAGAAACAGGATGCACGTAAGCTCTCATAGCAAAGGGTCTGAATACTTATGTAAATAAGGTTTTTCTGTTTTCTATTTTTAATAGGTTTGCAAAACATTTCTTAACCTGTTTTTTCGCTTTGTCATTATGGGGTATTGTGTGTAGATTGATGAGGGAAAAAATGTATTTGATGCTTTCTAGAATAATGCTGTAACGTAACAAAATGTGGAAAAGGTGAAGGGGTCTGAATACTTTCCGAATGCACAGTACATTGATAAGGTTAATGATGGTAAGATAGACGTTCCTGCTCTGTCTCTAGTAGTGCTACATGGTGTGTTTGGTGTCTCTGTCTCTAGTAGTGCTACATGGTGTGTTTGGTGTCTCTGTCTCGAGTAGTGCTACATGGTGTTTTTGGTGTCTCTGTCTCTAGTAGTGCTACATGGTGTGTTTGGTGTCTCTGTCTCTAGTAGTGCTACATGGTGTTTTTGGTGTGTCTGTCTCTAGTAGTGCTACATGGTGTTTTTGGCGTCTCTGTCTCTAGTAGTGCTACATGGTGTGTTTGGTGTCTCTGTCTCTAGTAGTGCTACATGGTGTGTTTGGTGTCTCTGTCTCTAGTAGTGCTACATGGTGTGTTTGGTGTCTCTGTCTCTAGTAGTGCTGCATGGTGTTTTTGGTGTCTCTGTCTCTAGTAGTGCTACATGGTGTTTTTGGTGTCTCTGTCTCTAGTAGTGCTACATGGTGTTTTTGGCGTCTCTGTCTCTAGTAGTGCTACATGGTGTTTTTGGTGTGTCTGTCTCTAGTAGTGCTACATGGTGTTTTTGGTGTCTCTGTCTCTAGTAGTGCTACATGGTGTTTTTGGTGTCTCTGTCTCTAGTAGTGCTGCATGGTGTGTTTGGGGTGTCTGTCTCTAGTAGTGCTACATGGTGTGTTTGGTGTCTCTGTTTCTAGTAGTGCTACATGGTGTTTTTGGCGTCTCTGTCTCTAGTAGTGCTACATGGTGTTTTTGGCGTCTCTGTCTCTAGTAGTGCTACATGGTGTTTTTGGCGTCTCTGTCTCTAGTAGTGCTACATGGTGTTTTTGGCGTCTCTGTCTCTAGTAGTGCTACATGGTGTTTTTGGCGTCTCTGTCTCTAGTAGTGCTACATGGTGTTTTTGGTGTCTCTAGTAGTGCTACATGGTGTGTTTGGTGTCTCTGTCTCTAGTAGTGCTACATGGTGTTTTTGGTGTGTCTGTCTCTAGTAGTGCTACATGGTGTTTTTGGTGTCTCTGTCTCTAGTAGTGCTACATGGTGTTTTTGGTGTCTCTGTCTCTAGTAGTGCTACATGGTGTGTTTGGTGTCTCTGTCTAGTAGTGCTACATGGTGCTTTTGGTGTCTCTGTCTCTAGTAGTGCTACATGGTGCTTTTGGTGTCTCTGTCTCTAGTAGTGCTGCATGGTGTTTTTGGTGTCTCTGTCTCTAGTAGTGCTGCATGGTGTGTTTGGTGTCTCTGTCTCTAGTAGTGCTACATGGTGTTTTTGGTGTCTCTGTCTCTAGTAGTGCTACATGGTGTGTTTGGTGTCGCTGTCTCTAGTAGTGCTACATGGTGTTTTTGGTGTCTCTGTCTCTAGTAGTGCTACATGGTGTTTTTGGTGTCTCTGTCTCTAGTAGTGCTACATGGTGTTTTTGGTGTCTCTGTCTCTAGTAGTGCTACATGGTGTGTTTGGCGTCTCTGTCTCTAGTAGTGCTACATGGTGTTTTTGGCGTCTCTGTCTCTAGTAGTGCTGCATGGTGTGTTTGGTGTCTCTGTCTCTAGTAGTGCTACATGGTGTGTTTGGTGTCTCTGTCTCTAGTAGTGCTACATGGTGTTTTTGGCGTCTCTGTCTCTAGTAGTGCTACATGGTGTTTTTGGCGTCTCTGTCTCTAGTAGTGCTACATGGTGTTTTTGGCGTCTCTGTCTCTAGTAGTGCTACATGGTGTTTTTGGCGTCTCTGTCTCTAGTAGTGCTACATGGTGTGTTTGGCGTCTCTGTCTCTAGTAGTGCTGCATGGTGTTTTTGGTGTCTCTGTCTCTAGTAGTGCTACATGGTGTTTTTGGTGTCTCTGTCTCTAGTAGTGCTACATGGTGTTTTTGGTGTCTCTGTCTCTAGTAGTGCTGCATGGTGTTTTTGGTGTCTCTGTCTCTAGTAGTGCTACATGGTGTGTTTGGTGTCTCTGTCTCTAGTAGTGCTACATGGTGTTTTTGGCGTCTGTCTCTAGTAGTGCTACATGGTGTTTTTGGTGTCTCTGTCTCTAGTAGTGCTACATGGTGTGTTTGGTGTCTCTGTCTCTAGTAGTGCTGCATGGTGTTTTTGGTGTCTCTGTCTCTAGTAGTGCTACATGGTGTTTTTGGTGTCTCTGTCTCTAGTAGTGCTACATGGTGTTTTTGGTGTCTCTGTCTCTAGTAGTGCTACATGGTGTTTTTGGCGTCTCTGTCTCTAGTAGTGCTACATGGTGTGTTTGGAGTCTCTGTCTCTAGTAGTGCTGCATGGTGTTTTTGGCGTCTCTGTCTCTAGTAGTGCTACATGGTGTTTTTGGTGTCTCTGTCTCTAGTAGTGCTACATGGTGTTTTTGGTGTCTCTGTCTCTAGTAGTGCTGCATGGTGTTTTTGGTGTCTCTGTCTCTAGTAGTGCTACATGGTGTTTTTGGTGTCTCTGTCTCTAGTAGTGCTGCATGGTGTGTTTGGTGTCTCTGTCTCTAGTAGTGCTACATGGTGTTTTTGGTGTCTCTGTCTCTAGTAGTGCTACATGGTGTTTTTGGTGTCTCTGTCTCTAGTAGTGCTACATGGTGTTTTTGGTGTCTCTGTCTCTAGTAGTGCTACATGGTGTTTTTGGTGTCTCTGTCCCTAGTAGTGCTACATGGTGTGTTTGGTGTCTCTGTCTCTAGTAGTGCTGCATGGTGTTTTTGGTGTCTCTGTCTCTAGTAGTGCTACATGGTGTTTTTGGTGTCTCTGTCTCTAGTAGTGCTACATGGTAATTTTGGTGTCCCCTCTCCTCTAGGAGTATCAGGAAGTGGTGGTTGGCCCTCCCGCCCAATAAGCAGCAGCTCGTGCGTCAGAACTTCTGGCGTCGCCGTTGGCAGCTGGTGGCCGGGGGTATGGTTGCTATGGTGATCATGGCAAGTTTCTTCCTGACTCATCTGGACGAATCGCCCATCACGGGACGCACACGCCTCCTAGTCTTCAGTAGAGAGAACTACATGGAGCTGGCTGCAGTGACAGGAGATGGGGTGAGACCAATAACTGTATATATGAATGGCCATCGATCACGTGACACCATTCATTCCTTTGTGAAGACTCAATAGCGCGTTGAAGACAAATGAAGTCTGTTAAGATAACGTCTCATGGAGACATAACATGCACGGTTTGAGCTACTCCAGGAAGTGACGTTGCAGGCTAGCCCAGTACTACATATATCTGGTGTATTAGAAGCAATTATTGGTATCATAATTGTCTTAAAAAATGTATTCCATTTACTATAATGGGGGAATCCTGTTTTTTGCTAACAATGCCTGCAGTACCGCGGACAGAGAGAGGGTGAAGAGATGCTGTTAACCCTGTGGGCCATATTAAATCTAATAAGATCGTCGTTTTTAACCATTCAGATGAACCTGTTTTAGGAAATTGTGATTTCATAATATATGATATATTATAAACCTGGTGGTTCGAGCCCTGAATGCTGATTGGCTGAGAGCCGTGGTATATCAGACCGTATATACTGTTCTAATTACGGTGGTAACCAGTTTATAACAGCAATAAGGCACCTCGGGTGTGTGGTAGATGGCCAATATACCACGGCTAAGGCCTGTATCCAGGCACTCCGCATTGCGTCGTGCAGAAGAACAGCCGTTAGCCGTGGTATATTGGCCATATACCACACCCCCTCGGGCCTTATTGCTTAATTATAATATAATAATAGTTCAGTAACCGACTCTTGTTTGTGTCCTCAGTGCATGGAGGATGTTGATTTAACCGTGTGTGTGTGTTTTCTACCCAGTACATGGAGGAATTTGCTGAGTTGATGGTTCCAGAGAAGGATCCTCGTCACCAGGTGGTAGAGAGAGTGGTGGAGCACCTGGCCCAGAGGAACAAAGACATCCCAGAGGTCTTCTCTGTTCCATGGAGCGTCCACTTGGTCGACAGCCCTACCGTCAACGCTTTCATACTGCCTGTGAGTCCCAGGCCCTGCTGTGTGTGTGTGTGTGTGTGTGTGTGTGTGTGTGACTTTGTTTTTATTCCCAGTCCAGATCAAAACATGTAGACGAAACTGGCCAGCGCAGATCAAAACAGTAAGAGCAAAAGTTGACTGTTGTTTGTATGATACCTGTCTCTCTCCTCTAGAATGGAAAGGTGTTCATGTTCACTGGGATGTTGGAGGCCGTTGCAGATATTCACCAGCTCACCTTCATCCTGGCACATGAGATGGCCCACGCAGTGATGGGACACTCTGTGAGTATACAGCCAGGCCTTTCTGTCTGTCTCTCTAGTGATGGTACACTGAGTATACAGCCAGGCCTTTCTGTCTGTCTCTCTAGTGATGGTACACTGAGTATACAGCCAGGCCTTTCTGTCTGT
The DNA here is from genome assembly GCF_016432855.1 of Salvelinus namaycush. Taxonomy (NCBI): domain Eukaryota; kingdom Metazoa; phylum Chordata; class Actinopteri; order Salmoniformes; family Salmonidae; genus Salvelinus; species Salvelinus namaycush. Next base: position 19,208,386 of record NC_052314.1, read on the forward strand.
CTCTCTAGTGATTGTACACTGACTATACAGCCAGGCCTTTCCACCTGTCTCTCTAGTGATGGGACACTGACTATACAGCCAGGCCTTTCTGTCTGTCTCTCTAGTGATGGTACACTGAGTATACAGCCAGGCCTTTCTGTCTGTCTCTCTAGTGATGGTACACTGAGTATACAGCCAGGCCTTTCCATCTGTCTCTCTAGTGATGGTACACTGACTATACAGCCAGGCCTTTCTGTCTGTCTCTCTAGTGATGGTACACTGACTATACAGCCAGGCCTTTCTGTCTGTCTCTCTAGTGATGGGACACTGAGTATACAGCCAGGCCTTTCTGTCTGTCTCTCTAGTGATGGGACACTGACTATACAGCCAGGCCTTTCCATCTGTCTCTCTAGTGATGGTACACTGACTATACAGCCAGGCTTTTCTGTCTGTCTCTCTAGTGATGGTACACTGACTATACAGCCAGGCCTTTCTGTCTGTCTCTCTAGTGATGGTACACTGACTATACAGCCAGGCTTTTCTGTCTGTCTCTCTAGTGATGGGACACTCTGTGAGTATACAGCCAGGCCTTTCCATCTGTCTCTCTAGTGATGGTACACTGAGTATACAGCCAGGCCTTTCCGTCTGTCTCTCTAGTGATGGGACACTGAGTATACAGCCAGGCCTTTTTGTCTGTCTCTAGTATACGTGTGTGAGGATTTTGAATAGGACTGAATTGTGTGTCCTCACAAGGTTAGTTATACAAGACTGTGTGTGTGTGTTTTCTCGTTGCTTGCTTGGGGGCTACACAGAGTCGTGTCCTGTTCTGTGCCGAGTGACTCGTCAGCCTCAGTCATGCTACAGTACTACTGCTCTCCTCCTCTCTCTCATCCACGTCACCTCACCTGACCTACAGCTCAGATCTGTTGCAGGTCTTCAGAGAGGATGTCATTAATTGTAGTGGGGTTGTATCATCAGTCACTAGTTGTAAGAAGCTCACAGACAGAGAGTACTTTAGATGTCTGAGACGCTAATGGTGTTTCTGGACTGACGGTACAGACGTTTTTAAGTAGAGAGTCTGGTCCCTTTTCAATGGAATCAGAGCAGCTGACTGTTCTAATCGGATATGGCTCTTGCTCTGAGAGAAATGTTTGGAGTTGGTTTCTGATCCTTTCCTCTGAGACCTGTATACCCTCCAATACAGGACCGTTTAATTGGATGAAGAAAATGAATATGGATTAATCAGTTCCAGCCTCGCTCTGGGTGTCTGCTGTTAGATTCACCGTTTCCTAATGTAATCTCCATATTAGGTCTGAATTAAAAGTTGAGATGAAATAGGTGGGAACAATCAATACACTTACAGAGAATTATTTATTTGTTGCTTTTCTACGTTCTCTCTCCCCTCCCTACTTTTTTCTCTCTTTTTGCTCCTTCCCTCCCTTCCTCCCTCCAGGCAGAGCAGGCCAGTATGTCTCATGTGGTAGACTTCCTGTCTCTGATCCTGCTAACAGCCATCTGGGCCATGTGTCCTCGAGACAGCCTGGCTGTACTGGGACAGTGGATACAGACTAAGCTCATACAGGTAACAGACACATATCAGGATTTTTCATGTGGTGGAAGATATGTTTAACTAATCTCTCTGTCTCTGTGTCTCTCTCTGTCTCTGTGTCTCTCTCTGTCTCTGTGTCTCTCTCTCTTTCTGTGTCTCTCTCTCTTTCTGTCTCTCTCTGTGTATGTCTCTGTCTTTCTCTGTCTCTGTGTCTCTCTCTGTGTATGTCTCTGTCTTTCTCTGTCTCTGTGTCTCTCTCTGTCTTTCTCTCTCCCTCTCTCTCTCTCTCTGTGTGTGTGTCTCTCTGTCAGTTCCTGTTTGATCGTCCCTATAGCAGGAAGTTGGAGGCAGAAGCTGATCAGGTTGGACTCCAGCTGGCTGCCAAGGTACAGGATAGGACAGTAGCTCTGTCTCACTCTTGCCTCCTGACCCTTCTGTATATGCTGACTAAACTTACAGCTGCCTACAGTGCACTAGATGGCGATGTTGTCAAATCTAGAATTTCTCCCACTCTTCTAACCGTCAACCTGTTCTGGATGCTGTAGTAATGTATCGTTTCCGTGACAACCATACAGGCGCCCAGGGTGTGTGTAACCCAGTCTGTCTCTCCCTCCAGGCATGTGCTGATGTGCGGGCAGGGCCAGTGTTCTGGCAGCAGATGGAGATCAGTGACCAGCTGAGAGGAGAACATTCAGTACCAGAGTGGCTCTCCACACACCCCTCTCACAGGAACAGAGTTATACAGCTGGACAGGCTGGTCCCACAGGTAGCAAGCATGCAGGGGAGAGAGAGAGAGCGGGAGAGAGACTCGTCCACATACACCAGTATACACTGTCGCCAAGGGTCTATATTCAGAGGGGTTGGGTTAAATGCGGAAGACACATTTCAGTTAAATGCGTTCATTCCAACAACTGACTAGGTATCCCTCTTTCCCTTCCTATATGATGTCAATCTTGTCATCAAGTCATTCCTGCAGTCTGATGAGACATGATGGCTGTGTGTTTGTGGTATGCACACGACCGATGAGTCTGCTATACCTGGTCTCACACCGCAGGTAGTTAGAATAGTCCACGTGACCTACTGGTGTTGCTAATGTATAGAAGCGCATCACATGGCCTGAAGACTGGTGCAAGAGGAGTACTCCCAACAGAGCTGTAGGATTGAGCAGGGAGTCTAGTCTAACGAGACACCTACATATGTCGGAGCCTAATTTGACCCCATTCGTCGCAGGAGGAAAATAATCCTGCAGCAATGAGATTTTAATATCTGAATAAATATTTAGCCTCACCGCCAGGGGGCAGCTGAAGGCGTTTGTTTTGTATACAACGCACACCGTACCTACATTATACCTTATGTAGGCTACATGCAGGCTACAGCATGTCTCGTGTGAATTCTTATGTAGAGGTAGATGCAGTTTTCGTTAGGGGACATCTTTATTATTATTATTTTTTAATCAATTGTTTTATTAAATGTTGAAGGCAAGCATAAGGCAGAATAGATGTATGGTTTCCTCAATGTCTGTTTCCCGGGACACACAGTCTACATGGATTTGAATCCTGCCCACTGCCCTTTAACTCATGGATGAAGGTCTATTTTTTTACGCATTCGTTCCACGTTTTTTACAGTGTTAATTCTGCGTTGTTACAGGGTTAAGACGGAAACAACTCAAATGGTTAACAGTTTAGGCATGAATTCCGAGTGGTTAAGGTTAGGACTATGGTTTAGGGAAGGCTTACCTTCTCTGGGATATGTGGGACGGTAGCGTCCCACTTGGCCAAAAGCCAGAAAAAATGTAGCGCACCAAATTCAAATATATTATTATAAAAATCAATCTTTCATGAAATCACAAATGAAAGACACCAAATTAAAGCTACACATGTTGTGAATCCAGCCAACATGTCTGATTTCAAAAGGATTTACGGGGAAAGCACACCAAACAATTATGTTAGCTCAGTACATAGCCACAGAAAAACACAGCCATTTTCCCAGCAAAAGATAATAGTCACAAAAAGCAGAAATAGAGATAAAATGAATCACTAACCTTTGATGATCTTCATCAGATGACACTCATAGGACATCATGTTACACAATACATTTATGTTTTGTTCGATAATGTGCATATCTATATCCACAAATCTCGGTTTACATTGGCGCCATGTTCAGAAATGCCTCCAAAATATCCGGAGAAATTGCAGAGAGCCACGTCAAATAACAGAAATACTCATCATAAACTTTGATGAAAGATACATGTTTTACATAGAATTAAAGATACACTTGTTCTTAATACAACCGCTGTGTCAGATTTCAAAAAAACTTTACGTAAAAAGTACACCATGCAATAATCTGAGACGGCGCTCAAAAATAACAACATTTCTCTGCCATGTTGGAGTCAACAGAAATACGAAATTACATCATAAATATTCCCTTACCTTTGATGATCTTCATCAGAATGCACTCCCAGGAATCCTAGTTCCACAATAAATCGTTGTTTTGTTCGATAATGTCCATTACTTATGTCTAAGTAGCTACTTTTGCTAGCATGTTTAGTGCACATGTCCAAACGCTCGCGCAGATGCAGGCGAACTCGGACGAAAACGTAAAAAAGTGATATAACAGGTCGCATAAACTGGTCAAACTAAGTAGAAAATCAATCTTCAGGATGTTGTTATCATAACTATCCAATAACGTTCCAACCGGAGAATTCCTTTGTGTCTCTAGAAGTTATGGAAAGCAAGACGATATCGTTTGGAACGCGCGTGACCAGGAACTGGCATTCTGCCAGACCAATGACTGAAACACCTCCCATCCGGCCCCACATCACACTAGAGGCTTCATTCCACGTTCTACAGACTGTTGACATCTAGTGGAAGGCGTAGGAAGTGCAAACAGATCCATATTTTACAGGGAATTGAATAGGCGATGAGTTGAACATTGACCAGTCTCAGAATTCTCACTTCCTGTTTGGATTTTTTTCTCAGGTTTTTGCCTGCCATATGAGTTCTGTTATACTCACAGACATCATTCAAACAGTTTTAGAAACGTCAGAGTGTTTTATATCCAATAGCAATAATAATATGCATATATTAGCATCTGGGACAGAGTAGGAGGCAGTTCACTATGGGCATGCAATTCATCCAAAAGTGAAAATGCTGCCCCCTATCACAAAGAAGTTAAAGCAGAATAATGAAAACCGACGAGCCTATGTATCATAAGTGTTCTTAGTGCCTACTAGAGCATTGTGAAAGGCCGTAGCACAGTGGTCTAAGCAGCGCGCTCCAGCTCCGAGCCTCATGAGTTGGCGCCCAGTGCTGGGAGATATAGTGACCAGTCTGAACCTGCATTAGTCCCACATGTTAATTTCTTTTATTTCAATGTTTTCAAGATGACGTTGGAGGCGGCTTATGGTAGAGATGTTAGCATTAAATTATCTGGCAACAGCTCTGGTGGACATTCCTGCAGTCAGCATGCCAATTGCACGCTCCCTCAAAACTTGAGACATTTGTGCCATAGTGTTGTGTGACAAAACGGAACATTTTAGAGTGACCTTTTATTGTCCCCAGCACAAGGTGCACCCGTGTAATGATCATGTTGTTTAATTAGCTTCTTGATATAGCACACCTGTCAGGTGGATGGATTATCTGGGCAAAGGAGAAATGCTCACAAACGGGGATGTTAACATATTTGTGCACAAAATATGAGAGAAATACGCTTTTTGTGCGTATGGAACATTTCTGGGATCTTTTATTTTAGCTCATGAAACACGGGACCAACACTTTACATGTTATGTTTATATTTTTGTTCAGTATATATTTACAAATTATACATCATCTATAAAACGTGGACAAGCATCCACAGTGGAGTAAAGTTTATTGTTCTACAGTAGGCCCAAATCAGCTCATCAACTCAGCCAGGGAAACACAGTAACTTATTCATTATGTGACAATGGATAGGCTAACGGGTAGCCCACAGAATGTAGCCTATTGGACTATTGCAACCATCGATGGCACTAGATTACCAGCTGATGTCTCATTAAACCATCAATACGTGCTAAATTCACCTGCACAGCTTTTCTCAATTACAACCATTGTTGGTCTCCTCATTACCGCTCCCTAAAAGTTGATGTCGGGGTTACCTTAGTCCTGCTTGCAACCCTTTTAAGATATGTTCGGTCTCTGGTTGGTCTTATCATCGGAACAACTTTTTGAACAGACTAAGGGGGATTTATCTATTTGACAAGCATTCTGTACAATGGAAATAAAGTATTTCATTATTTAACACAGCAAATCTACTGTGGCGATTTACCTGACACTTTGTATGAATGGAAACTCATGTTGGTGAATCTTACTGTTATTATTATTTATTTTTTCCTATTTATGTTATTCAAAGTGTCTGGTATGGTCATTTCTTATCAAGATTGGGGGGTAAATTATCCCTGGTCTCCCCATATTTGAAATGTGTAAACAAATCAAGTCAATCGGGGGAATTTAGTTATTTTTGCCTGAAGGGCGTGGGACGGAATCGAACCCACGTCGACATGGTCAGCCTACACGTGCACGGCCCTAAGAGTGGTGTAAAGCTCGCCGTCATTGGACTGGAGCAGTGGAAACGCGTTCTCTGGAGTGATGAATCATGCTTCACCATCTGGCAGTCTGACGGACAAATCTGGGTTTGGCGGATGCCAGGAGAACACTACCTGCTCAAATGCGTAGCGCCGACTATAAAGTTTGGTTGAGGAGGAATAATGGTCTGGGGCTGTTTTTCATGGTTAGGCCCCTTAGGTCCAGTGAAAGGAAATCTTAAAGCTACAGCATACAATGACATTCTAGACGATTCTGTGCTTCCAACTTTGTGGCAACGATTTGGGGAAGGCCCTTTCCTGTTTCAGCATGACAATGCCCCTGTGCACAAAGCGAGGTGCATACAGAAATGGTTTGTCGAGATTGGTGTGGAAGAACATGACTGGCCTGCACAGAGCCCCGACCTCAACCCCATTGAACACCTTGGGATGAATTTGACCGCCGACTGCGAGCCAGACCTTATCGACCAACATCAGTTCCCGACCTCACTAATACTCTTGTGGCTGAATGGAAGCAAGTCCCGACAGCAATGTTCCAACATCTAGTGGAAAGCCTTCCCAGAAGAGTGGAGGCTGTTCTGGCAGCAAAGGGGGACCAACTCCATATTAATGCTCATGATTTTGGAATGAGATGATTGAGGAGCAGGTGTCCACATACTTTTGGTCATGTTGTGTACGTACATACAAACACAAGACACACACACACAGACGTATGTATGTATGTACACCACACACCCATATATCCTCACAGGCACAGTAGCACACAAACTCTCGTCTGATGGACAATTAGTGTTTTCTCCATCTGTTCCTCTCCTGCTAAAACAGACACACTCAAGGGTAAATACACTCCTGTGTGTCACACAGGGTTACATGCGCACACACACACACACACACACACACACAGACAGTTGGCACGCTACTGAGCCCTCCTGTTGAATCCCAGACTGGGACATTGACCTGTAGAAGTAGTGATATGGATCCGTACATTTAGGGATGGATTTACTCACATCCACCGTGTGTGTAGGAGAGAAAACACACCTGATTAACGGACGGCCGAAATGTACTTTCAAAGAATCTTGTGGCCGTACTATCGTCTCTGACCACACAGCATCTGCTGTCACTTTCAGTTAGTTTCCTGACGATTGTTCATTTTCAGTGGGGGGGTGGGGGGGTTCTAAGCTGACTTGTATAATTGTTTTAAGATGGTCATATTATTATGTATCGTTTAGCTAACGCCTTTTTTGGGTAGGCACAAAACTACCTTCATACGTTTTTTAAACGGGTACCGGTTACCTTCAGATGAGTCCCGTGAAACTTGAGGGTCGTAGAGCAAAACGGAGAACACAGTGGGCTCACAGTAGTTTGTAGCCCAAATGGTTTGTACGCTACAAACAGAAGTTGGTACATCGACGGTACCAACTTCAGAAGAGTCCACTGACGCTTGTGGGGGTCGTAGAGACCACCATTGTGTTCGTGAGAGTCTCCCCATTCCATAGAGTGAAGACCGATTTTTGGGATATCTCATGGTCTGACAAATACCGCTCCATCTCTGCCACCTTTCACCGCAGATGGGGAAGTGCGACATCGGCGCATGCGGTGGCTTGAGACACATCTAATGCAAAAACACAGAAATCTCTAGCTTAAACGGGGAAAAAAATATTGCGTTACTTTCATTGAAGCACCGGTACGTCAGTTGACTCTAGGGCGATAACAAGCCACTGCCACACGCTGCTCTCATACGTTTGTCTTTCTGGTGTGTTTCCACTATAACCTCCCTCTCTCCCTCTCCCCAGTACCTGGAGTTGAGGGAGAGCTGTTCCTGTCCTGCCCTCCCTGCTACAGACCCCAGAGCTGTCTTCGCTCAGAGTGTCAAAGTGCTGCTGAACGCTACTAGGGACCTGGAGGGAGAGGCGGGGAAGAGACTGAAACCACGAGCTCTGTCTCAGAGCCCAACCTCAGACCACAGCAGGGCTCCACATCCAGGGGGACTGGCTACTGCCCTGCTAGCCTCCTCAGCCTCAGCCACAGCCTCAGCCACAGCCACAGCCCTGACCCTAGACACTGGAAGATTTCAAGTGGGGACATGCTGCACTCAATGGCCTAATGAGCATATACAATGAGCATATAAAGTGAGGTCCAAAATGATTGACTCCCCTGATAAAGATGAGCAGTAATGACTATAAAATAAATAAATACAATTGATATGATTTTATACTTCTACAATTGCTTAGAGAAAGAGATTTTGTTAAACAAGAATTGTTTTCTCAAAAAGGTAGGGTTTGAAATGATTGACACCCCTAAAGATTGACGCCTCTAAAGTAATCAAACGTTTAGTATTTTGTCCCATAATCCTATCACGCAATGACTACATCAAGCTTGTGACTACAAACTTGTTGGATGCATTTGCAGTTTGTTTTGGTTGGGTTTAAGATTATTTAGAATATATTTCTCGACACTTCTACATTGATGTGGAGTTAATTGTGAATAATGATGAGTGAGAAAGTTACAGAGGGTCAAAGATCATACCCCCAACACATGCTAACCTCTCACCGTTACCAATAACAGAAGAGATTTAACAAATGATTGTTCAAACTATGGCTATATGTCTTCTATGTACGCCTCACTGAAACTGCCAAGCAATAATTTAACATGATTTCCGAAATCAAGTTTATAAGGGAAATAAAAGTCAAAACATCTCAACTATAAAAGAGTAAAATACTAGATTGAGTCATCCTCTCTTTCCAAAGACCACAACCTGGAAGTCAGTGGAAAGTTGTGTTCGTCCCATCTCAGTGGTGTTTGTCTAATACATGTTCATGTGATTACAAATAATTGCCATGTAATGTGTTTCTACATGGATTGTTGTACAGCCAAATTCCTCAACAGTAAGATAACACAACGCGTGAAATAAACCTCCTTGATTGATCAAAACTGGAAACATATAAATAACATTCTAACAACATTGAGGAAATGTCTTGGTCACCCTGATACAAACCATGTAAGAATGTCCTTCAGAAAGTACTCATACCTCTTGACTTATTCACATTTTGGTTTTCTGGGTAGACCGTGTGTAGGCACTGTGTCCTGTATGTCACCTACTTTATTTACACTATCGTGTCCATCCATCACCACCTGTTGCCATGTGTTTTTGTGGTAATGTGGCCATCGTCAAGTTAATTTAAATGAGTTTTATGTCTCGTCCTGAAGGAATGGTATTGTGTTGTATTTTAGTGTCAAAGATCTTTGTAAAATCATAGAAATGTGTAGTTTTGTACAAATCATGTATTGAACAAGCCAAAGAACATATTTTCTATACTAGAATGTACACCTTAGAACCTGACAACCCAAAAATGAATGGGTTTTGAGGTAAACTGATCTAGTGTGGTTTGTCGTTGTAACGTAAGTGTGAATGTCTGGGTTCTAACCTTGGTTGACCGTGTTAGCACACTGAGCTAAAGCCTAGGCATTTGCTCAGGGGGAATGCACGAGTCTACAGTGTCCTTTCCTCTCTGGTCGAAGGGAATTGTATGAGTCTGTGCTAGAACAGGAATCTGTAAGTCACACACATACAGGAGGGTGTGACAGTGTAGTCCCAGGGGAGAGAGTCAGAAGAAATGCATTATCCTGTGAGAGAAGCATAAGATCATCAAGCTGCTTCCTAACACACACAGCCCAGTAATATATACACGCAACCCAGTAATATATATACACGCAACCCAGTAATATACACACACAACCCAGTAATATACACACACAACCCAGTAATATACACACACAACCCAGTAATATACACACACAACCCAGTAATATACACACACAACCCAGTAATATACACACACAACCCAGTAATATATATACACGCAACCCAGTAATATATATACACGCAACCCAGTAATATATATACACGCAACCCAGTAATATATATACACGCAACCCAGTAATATATATACACACAACCCAGTAATATATATACACGCAACCCAGTAATATATATACACACAACCCAGTAATATATATACACACAACCCAGTAATATACACACACAACCCAGTAATATACACACACAACCCAGTAATATATATACACACAACCCAGTAATATATACACACAACCCAGTAATATATATACACACAACCCAGTAATATACACACACAACCCAGTAATATATATACACACAACCCAGTAATATATACACACAACCCAGTAATATATATACACACAACCCAGTAATATATACACACACAACCCAGTAATATATACACACAACCCAGTAATATATATACACACAACCCAGTAATATATACACACAACCCAGTAATATATATACACACAACCCAGTAATATATACACACAACCCAGTAATATATATACACACAACCCAGTAATATATACACACAACCCAGTAATATATATACACACAACCCAGTAATATACACAACCCAGTAATATATATATACACACAACCCAGTAAAATACACAACCCAGTAATATACACACACAACCCAGTAATATATATACACACAACCAAGTAATATACACACACAACCCAGTAATATATACACGCAACCCAGTACTATACATACGCAACCCAGTAATATATATACACACAACCCAGTAATATACACACACAACCCAGTAATATACACACAACCCAGTAATATATACACACAACCCAGTAATATACACACACAACCCAGTAATATACACAACCCAGTAATATACACAACCCAGTATTATACACACACAACCCAGTAATATACACACACAACCCAGTAATATACACACACAACCCAGTAATATATATACACACAACCCAGTAATATACACACGCAACCCAGTAATATACACACACAACCCAGTAATATATATACACACAACCCAGTAATATACACACACAACCCAGTAATATACACACAACCCAGTAATATACACAACCCAGTAATATACACAACCCAGTAATATACATATGCAACCCAGTAATATACACACGCAACCCAGTAATATACACACACAACCCAGTAATATATATATACACAACCCAGTAATATATATACACACAACCCAGTAATATACACACAACCCAGTAATATACACACGCAACCCAGTAATATACACACGCAACCAAGTAATATACATACGCAACCCAGTAATATACACACACAACCCAGTAATATACACACAACCCAGTAATATATATACACAAGCCAGTAATGTACACACGCAACCCAGTAATATACACACAACCCAGTAATATATACACACAACCCAGTAATATACACACACAACCCAGTAATATACACAACCCAGTAATATACACACGCAACCCAGTAATATACATATGCAACCCAGTAATATACACACGCAACCCAGTAATATATATACACAACCCAGTAATATATATACACACAACCCAGTAATATATATACACACAACCCAGTAATATATATACACGCAACCCAGTAATATACACACGCAACCCAGTAATATACACACACAACCCAATAATATACACACGCAACCCAGTAATATACACACACAACCCAGTAATATATATATACACAACCCAGTAATATATATACACACAACCCAGTAATATATACACACAACCCAGTAATATACACACACAACCCAGTAATATATACACACAACCCAGTAATATACACACACAACCCAGTAATATACACACACAACCCAGTAATATACACACACAACCCAGTAATGTACACACGCAACCCAGTAATATACACACACAACCCAGTAATATACACACACAAGCCAGTAATGTACACACACAACCCAGTAATATACACACGCAACCCAGTAATATACACAACCCAGTAATATACACACACAACCCAGTAATATACACACACAACCCAGTAATATACACACACAACCCAGTAATATATATATACACAACCCAGTAATATATATACACACAACCCAGTAATATATACACACAACCCAGTAATATACACACACAACCCAGTAATATATACACACAACCCAGTAATATACACACACAACCCAGTAATATCCACAACCCAGTAATATACACACACAACCCAGTAATGTACACACGCAACCCAGTAATATACACACACAACCCAGTAATATACACACACAAGCCAGTAATGTACACACACAACCCAGTAATATACACACGCAACCCAGTAATATACACACGCAACCCAGTAATATACACACACAACCCAGTAATATATATATACACAACCCAGTAATATATATACACACAACCCAGTAATATACACACACAACCCAGTAATATACACACACAACCCAGTAATATACACACACAACCCAGTAATATACACACACACAAGCCAGTAATGTACACACGCAACCCAGTAATATACACACACAACCCAGTAATATACACACGCAACCCAGTAATATACACACGCAACCCAGTAATATACACACGCAACCCAGTAATATATATACACACAACCCAGTAATATACACACGCAACCCAGTAATATACACACACAACCCAGTAATATACACACGCAACCCAGTAATATACACACACAACCCAGTAATATATATATACACAACCCAGTAATATATACACACACAACCCAGTAATATATACACACAACCCAGTAATATACACACACAACCCAGTAATATATACACACAACCCAGTAATATACACACACAACCCAGTAATATACACACACAACCCAGTAATATACACACAACCCAGTAATATACACACAACCCAGTAATATACACACACAACCCAGTAATACACACAACCCAGTAATATACACAACCCAGTAATATACACACACAACCCAGTAATATACATACGCAACCCAGTAATACACACAACCCAGTAATATACACAACCCAGTAATATACACACACAACCCAGTAATATACATACGCAACCCAGTAATATACATACGCAACCCAGTAATATACACACACAACCCAGTAATATACACAGCCCAGTAATATATACACACAACCCAGTAATATACACACACAACCCAGTAATATACGCAACCCAGTAATATACACACACAACCCAGTAATATATATACACACAACCCAGTAATATACACAGCCCAGTAATATATACACACAACCCAGTAATATACACAACCCAGTAATATACACACACAACCCAGTAATATACACACACAGAGGCACGTGCCCCTTCAGATTTGTCCTGTAAAAATGAACTAATATTTGTTACTCTGTAATACTACTACCACCTAGCAATTTTATGAAGTTGACTTTAGCTAGCCCAGATAGGTTCCCAATCTCCCAACCTCATAACTAGACACCAAGAAGCCATTTCAGGCTATCAAGCAAGTTAGCTTGTCTATCTATCTTAGCTGACTTGCCCGCTGGCAAGGTTGGTAGACTTTTAAAAAGCAAAAAATTACACTAAATGTACTGAATAAGACTCACATTCCTTTCAATCATTTACCCAGATTTTAGCAGAGAAGCATTTTTATTTTATTGTTTATTTTTACCACCAGTTTGGAGGATACTGACCGCTCAAGAAGTATGCTTAGAAAGGCAGAAGAATATACATATTTTGGACAGAATTAAGCATTATGATTATGGCTCTAGAAAAAGTTTTCAGGTGTTTGAATTTTTTTTTAAACTCTTAAGTTACTGATGGGGGGCCCCACTACGGACCAGCCATCCCCACATACTTTGTGCCCCCTCAGAATTTTTGGGGTGAATGACGCCTCTGTACACACACACAAGCCATTACTGACAGAGAGAGGTGTAAGAATTAAAACCAAAAGAGGTAGACGAAGCGAGGGATGCAGACGAATATAGGCGGTGTGTTTGTGGTGTAGGCCTCTATTAGGTTTTATAAGGTTCTTGATATCAGGTTCAAAGGAACAGTCCAATCAGACTTGTCTCAGTGTATCAGGATCCGTATAGACATGGAGTAAAGCAGAGTACTGAGAGTGAAGCAGCTCTTCACCTGTTCAGTAAACCAACAGACACACCTGGACCAGGCAGCACTGCTGCACTGAGGAAAATTGAACATGAGTGCATGCAAAGTAGACAATATACACACATGCCAGAGGTAATTGTAACTAACATATATTCATGCATGCAAGCATAGACACACGTGAAGTAATTTTAAGTTACATGGGGAGTGTGAGGGACATGTTATGTTTGTGTATCAAATCAATGCTACTTTTCTAATAACCAATTAGATGGGTTCATGCAGGTGACTGACTGATCGTATATGGAGGATTCCTCAATATCACTGATAGGCAACTTGGCAGTATGCCCAGAATGTTGCTATGGGAACAACCGAGGTATCTCAGTTTCAAGGTCTCAACTTGGAGAGAGAAAGCCTCGTGAGGTATTGGTCAGTCACCGGTAATGATGAATTAATTATGCAAAATCCTGCAATTATAACTTGTCTGTGTATAACCGTATATAAGACAACTGTTGGGACTGCCCCAGCGGAGTTTCTGATAGACCTGTACGGTGTGAAGAGTTTGTTGTAACTCTCCAGCTTGCTGATAATTAAGAGTGATTCATTTAAGTTTGACTTCAGGTGTCCCTGGTGTTGAATTTCCACCACAATCTTGGCGTCACAAACTGGATCAGTGATTCCACCTGTGGAGCATTCCAGTGGTCTGTGAGGGAACACCAAGGGGAACACGCATTCCATGTGAAGGCGTGCAAGGGAAATTCCCGTCTGACCAAAGACGACGTGGATCCGCCAGATCAGACTTTTACTGTGAGCTGCCCGGGGAAAGATACCTGATCCGCGAACCTCTGAGGGACACGTCTACTGAATTTAAATGAATTTGAATTAAATAAAAATTATAAAACCAATAAAACTGAACTCAAAGATGTAGAAGAGAGTACCACTAGTCTTAAAAGAAGGCTAGAGCTAGCCCTAGGAGAAGGCTAAAGTGAGGGCAGGAGGGGCCCCACTGACAATTGTCTGTAGGCATTTATATGAGAAGTGTCTACGTGGTCTGAGAACCACTGATAATAGCACAAAGTGTTATTTTAGGCATTAATGAGAAGTGTATGTGGTCGGAGAACCACTGGGAATAGCATAAGGTGCTATTCTATATGTATTCGAAGGGGCAAGACTATAGCATCTATGACTATACAAACTATTGATACCATGGATGCTGAGAGACTGTAGATGCTGAAGGACTATAGATGCTGCAGGGACCATA
This sequence comes from Salvelinus namaycush, assembly GCF_016432855.1. Lineage (NCBI taxonomy): Eukaryota > Metazoa > Chordata > Actinopteri > Salmoniformes > Salmonidae > Salvelinus > Salvelinus namaycush. The sequence goes on from NC_052314.1 coordinate 19,223,696, forward strand.
GTATCATGACACAAGGCGAGACCAGATGCAGACACAGGAGGCAGATTGTTGGAGTCTTACAATATTTATTAATCCAATAGGGTAAGGCAAGAGAATGGTCGTGGACAGGCAAAAGGGTCAAAACCAGTTCAGAGTCCAAAAGTCACCAAAGGACAGACAGAATCAAGGTCAGGGCAGGCAGGATGATCAGGCAGGCGGGAAAGAAGTCTAGAGTCAGGCAGGGGTCAAAACCGGGAGGACTAGCAAAAATAGAATAACAGAAGGAGTACGGGAAAAACATGCTGGTTGACTTGACTAACATACAAGACGAACTGGCACCGAGAGACAGGAAACACATGGATAAATACACTGGGGAAAATAAGCAACACCTGGAGGGGGTGGAGACAATCATAGGAATAGGTGAAACAGATCAGGGCGTGACACAATGCTATAACTATAGGGACTATGGATGCTATTGGGACTATAGATGCTCAGGGACTATAGATGCACAGGGACAATAGATACGGTGCAGACTATGGAGACTGTAGAGGAACCGCAGAAGATACATATGTATGCATAGGAGGTAACGACAAGTAATAAGGGAGATTACTAAGTGTGTTTGGGAATAGTACTAAGTGAATGCGGATGAGAGTATTGTGTGCTGAATTAACTGAACAGGGGTTTAGCCCCGATATGAGAGTTGTGTGAGTGTGGGATGACGTGTTAAGCTGGACGTTTTTTTTTCTAAAGAGTTCAACAAAGAGTTAGAGAATGGGAAAGGGAAATAGTAAGAGTAGGATGGATGATCCGTGCTGGGAACCAAAAGGCCTGTGTAGTGTAATGTACCAAAAAATTGGTAGGGGGGTACTGAACCAAACAGAAGACTGGACAAAATGAACAGATGGACATTTCCCTCTTGATGGGACACTGAGCACAGAAAGACTGGAGTCTGTGAGAGGCCAACTTGAAAGAAAACACAAGAAAGTTAAAGTGAAGTGGGATGATTTCAGAAAGTGGGAGAGAGAAGCAGAAAATTCAAAGGATAAAGCTGCAAGAGGACTGATGGTAAAGCAAGTGGAAACAAAGAAGAAAGAGAAAGAAGAAAAAAAGAAGCCTGACTGGCCTTTCTCTGAGGGGAACCCTTTCATGTGGCCCCCCTTGTATCCGACACTGCCAAATCCTCCATCAGCCGACGGAGATGGTGGCCACCCACCCCCTCATAACCCATTTGGGGTTGGACCTGTGCCATGTGGAGGAGCCGTGGGATGAGGAGCTGTTGGAGGAGCTGCAGAAGGTGCTGAAGATAGAAAGCTACCGGCAAAAACAAGGACCAGAGCAAACGAGCAGAGAGGAACAGAGGAGAGAGAAGAAGCCGAGCTTGAAGAGCTCAGAAAAGAACTGGAGAAATGTAAGAGAAAATAAGAAAGTAGAGGAACAAGAAGCAAATTAAGGAGTGAAGCAGAAGTAATGAAGCAGATAGTAGCCAAGATGAAGATTAAAGGAGCAGCAGCGAGGACAGCAACGAAGGACAAAGCAGAAAAGACCAGGATAGAAAGAAAACCCCCAAAAAGAAGCTTGAGGGAATGTTTCCAATAATACGTTACCCCAGCCCCAATGGAGGTGGGAGGTTGATGAAATAAAAGCAATAGTGGGCGATGTCATTGACCCAGCAAGGGATGCTGGGAGGTTTGAGGAAGAGGTCAAATCAATCATTTCCATGTACAACCCCACCACCAGAGAAATTGAAGAAAAACTCCACCGCTGCTTGAAATTTCAAAAGGAAGGACTATAAACACATGTGAGACCGCGATGTACCAGTTGCTGATCGTGGTGACCAGCTGGATGCAGTTTTTATCTCTATAAAGGCTGCTTTACCCAAATGCACAGACTGGCAGAAAATCCATTCCACCAAACAGGGAACTGATGAACAATTGAGTGACTACATGGAAATAATGGAGACAGTCTTCCTCCAACACTCAGCCATGACGCCTGACCAAGACTCATACAGCAGCCTATTGTGCCATGCTCTGGTGACAGGCCTGAGACAAGATCTGAAGACAGCTGTAACTACAACTTGTATTGCATGGGAAACAAAACCACTGTCTCACGTAAAGCCATATATCACCCATGCGGAAAGACAGTTGAAGGAAAAGGAAACTTAGATTGGACAGACTGAAGAAGGCACAGCTGATGTACTACTCGGGAGGAGGAAGAGGATATCGAGAAAATGATGGCAACCGTGGAAGTCAAAGAGGCAGAGGGAGAGGTAGAGGCCGAGGGGCCCCTGCTGGAGCTGACGGAGGGTGGGACTGGAGCTGCTACAACTGTGGGATGGTAGGGCATCTTTCAACACAATGTCCTGGAGTAGGAGAAGGCCAAGGAGAGTGGCCGTCCTCACCTGTGGGCATGCAGGTGGACAACCCATTTGGAAGATGAGGTGGATGAGGGGGCTACCAACCATAGGATGAGGAGGAAACAGAAGAAGAAACTAATTAAGAAAACAATGATGAAGAACCAGAAGAAACCTGTCAAAAGCTAATATTGACCACCTTGTCAACCCAAAAACCTCTTATTGATATTTTAGTTAATAAACATATAATTAAATTTTTAGTGGACACTTCGGCCACGGTCTCAGTGTTGAAATTGTCTGCCCTGTCTGGTTCCGCCTCAAAGAAAACAATGCACACAGTTGGAGTGTCTGGAATTCCCTCTGAAGAATGTTTGACTTTTCCCCTGGACATGGAGTGGGGAGAGGGCAAATTGAGACACCGATTCCTGTACTCCTCTGCCTGCCCAGTGAAGTTATTAGGAAGAGATTTGATGTGTAAAACCTGTTGTCTGCACTGAAGAAGTATTGTCATTGGGATCGAGAGAAAATTGAATATTCCTGTGCCTGATTAACTGTTACTATGCTTGGCACCTGGATGATCAACATGTTGAGGGACAGCTGAGAGAGCAATCCCTCTCTTCCCCGTTGCATGGTAACTGGGGGGTGTCTGAATACCTACATTGTACTTCTGCTGTTCCCTCATATGAAGAAGACCCTGAATACCAACAGAAATGGTCGAAACAAAAAGAGAAAGTTGAGATAACCATGAATGGGATATACAGAGGAGTATACTTTGCAGCAGCTGGAGTGGTATTGACGGAGTCTGTATGAAGTCCCTGGCTCTGTTCCCCATTGTAGCTTATCAAAAGCTCCTGGAAAGCAATGGAAAGATGTAGGTGTTTGGATGAAGAAAGTGATGTAAGCAACCCATTGGGTGGTCTGGGAAGGGGAAGGAAAGTGGGCAGCTTCAACAGCAACTTTCTATTCCCCATACTGGGCTACTGCGATGACAACCCCAAGAAAATTCCTGTTGAAACCATGCCTGAGGTAGTACAAGATAATTCACACATTGTTTGGCTAAAGGATATACCTGAAGAACTGCGGTCTAAATCAAAGACTGACATTGGACGTATGAAAGGAGCTGCACCAGTTGTGGTCATTCCAAAAAGCACCCACAGACCTTACAAAGCTCAGTAACCTCTTAGCAAAGTAGCTAACAAGGGTATCATTCCCATTCATAGTCCGTTAGTGGAAAGAGGCGCTCTGGTTCCCTGCCTGAATTCACCATGTAACACACCAATTTTACCTGTTAGGAAACCATCTCGTGATTAGCGTTTTGTGCACGACCTTAGAATAGTAAACAATGCTGTACATACTAGAGCACCCCTGGTGCCTAACATTGTTACCATTTTATCCCAGGTGCCTCCAGGTAGTTGCTGTTTTTCAGTAATTGATTTAGTTAATGCTTTCTTTAGCATCGTTTACGTTTCTTGGGGAAAAATGGAAATGGACAGTGATGCCGCAAGGCTACGTTCAACCACTGGCAAACTTTGCCCAAGAAATGTCTCGAAACCTAGAGGGTTTTGTTGCTCCGGGAGGGAGTACTTTGGTTCAGTATGTTGACGACTTGTTGTTTTGCTCACAATCAGAGGAGATATGTCACGAGGACACTAGGGCATTGTTGACTTTTTTGGCAGAAATGGTCATAAAGTTTCCCTGAGTAAAATGCAATTATGCCGGAGCTCCGTTAAATATTTGGGTCATACTTCTGAGGGTCGCGCCCTCTCCAACGATAGATTAGAGGCAATTAAAGCTTTGCCTGAACCTGTTACAAAGCAGCATATGGTGTCACATGGTGTTGGGTGTAGCTGGTTACTGTCGTCCATGGTTGAAAGTATGCAGAGATAGTTCAACAGCTGCAGGATTGTATTTATGGGAGAAAGATGGATGCGAGTGAAGTTGTGGTCTGGATGGATGAGGGCGAGATGGCATTAGTAAAATTGAAAATTAATGCCTACTGCTTGCTTTGGTTTGCCAGACCATAATAAACCCTTCCACCTCTTTGTTTTGGAGACGAGTGGGTTTATGTCAGCAGTTTTGACACAGTATCATGGTGTGGGATATAGACATGTTGGTTATTATTCTAAACGTTTGGATAGTGTGATCAGGGGAATGGTTTCCTGTTTGAGATTGGTAGCGGCTGCTACTGAGGCTGTTTTGGCATGTTCTGATATTGTGGCTATGTCTCTCCTAACCGTCCATGTGTCTCATGCTGTGCACGCAATTATTACACAGGCAAGAACGGCTCCTTTGACGCCTGCGAGACTGCTAGATTATCAGAACATTCTGTTGACAATGTCTCATGTTACTCTGAAACGATGTACAATTCTTAACCCCTCAACTCTTCTCCCTACAGCAGATGCCGGTGAAGATCATGACTGTGACTTAGGTATTGAAATTGACCGTAGCCCTAGATTGGACTTGAGAGACACCCCATTAGACAACCTAGACTTTGAGTTTTTGTAGATGGGTCTACCCAGAGAAATTAAGATCCCACACAGTCACTGGTCTCTCTCCACATGAGGTGCTGACTGGCCGTCCCATGAGAATGACTAATACACCCTTCACCCAGAACAGGTTGTCACTGCAAGGAATGGAGGACGACATGGTTGAATATTGTGTCACCCTTAACAGTGTTCTTAAGACTCTCTTGGCAGGTGGAGCTGAACACTGTTTTAACCCAGGTGATTTCGTG
>NC_052314.1:19233758-19246258 GCF_016432855.1 Salvelinus namaycush
TCGACAAGAGCCCAAGCACTTCTCCAGTGTATCCCCAGATCAAGTATTCAGACATTTCCGCATCTCTAGTCAGAACAGGCCTTGCACAAACTTTTTCCCCCTGGCACATTTTCTGGCTTTGTTTTCCATACAAATAATAACTTTGGACATGTATGCGTTCCTATCAAAGTAAGTGCCTTATTTTCTGTATATCGTGTTGTTGTTTCTACTGTAACATACCTTATATTTGCATGGAGCATAATGTATTTACTGTTTTATTCACATTTTCAAGTATTGGTGAGAAATCAGTGCATTCCAATTATTGCATAAATTGTAATGGACACATATGTGTGTAAAATACTTTTTAACAGGTTGTATTGATTATGATGAGCGAATGCTAAGCTATTTGCCAGCTATATGTGGCGCCATGTTTGTTGACATCATACAATGCATTCTGGTTGTCACTCAAGCGTCTGTCAGACCAAAGATGTTATAACAAAACGAGATGACGAGATGGTTCACTCGACTGACTTATTGTGCTTTCAAGACAATTGGGAACTCTGAAAAATACAAGGTCAAATCATGACGTCAGTGATCTTCAGGTCGGAAAGTGGAGCACTAGAAAGAGGCCCGAGTTCCCGAGTTGGAATTCCTGTCACGCCCTGACCTTAGAGATCCTTTTTATGTCTCTATTTTGGTTTGGTCAGGGCGTGAGTTGGAGTGGGCATTCTATGTCTGGTGTTCTATGTTTTCTTTTCTGTGTGTTTGGCCGGGTGTGGTTCTCAATCAGAGGCAGCTGTCTATCGTTGTCTCTGATTGAGAACCATAATTAGGTATCCTTTTCCACCTGTTTGTTGTGGGTAGTTGTTTTCTGTCTTTGTGTCTGCACCAGACAGAACTGTTTCGTGTTGGTCTATTTTTGTTATTTTGTCTTAGTGTTCTGAGTTAATTAAATAATCATGAACACGTACCACGCTGCGTTTTGGTCACCTTCGTCCCAGGACGATCGTTACAATTCCGAGTTGGATGACCGTTCAAAACTATTTTTCCCAGTCGGAGCTTGTTTTTTCCATAGTTCCCAGTTGTCTTGAATGTGTAAGAAGTTTGAGATTTCTGAGTTTCCAGTTCCCAGTTGTTTTAAACGTGGCATCAGATTGTAACTATGGTCCCTCAGGGTTGCCAGCTCAGAACCCCTTTCCAGGAGTTTTATTTTTATTTAGCTTATGAACTTCTTCTGTCTGTCCCCGATTTATTGATAAATCCCCCATTATAGTAATATTTTCTACATCATATCCCCCCACGATACCTTCCCTAATTTCTACCCTCCATGGACTTGAACCCCCCCCCCACACACAAACCCCCTAAAATGGTTTCCTCCAAATCTGGCGACCCTGTTAAGCATTCACGCTACGGTTAGGCTAGGCAGTAGGTTTGTATTTGGGGTGATGATCTGTGAGGTGATAACATTTCATTTGCTGTAAACGACAAGTACATCGAAGATTTGTAAAATGCTGAAAAGTGACCAAACTAAGTTCATATTTTTCAGGCTATGGGCGCAGCCATCTTTGACTTTGACTTTGTTTATTTGTGTTTTATGCTGCATTCAAAACAACAGGGAACTTGGAGAAATACGAGGTCAAATCGTGATGTCAGTGATCTTCAGGTCAGAAAGTCAGAGCTCTAGAAAGAGGCCAGAGTTCCCGAGTTGGAATTCCCAGTCGGAGCTCGATTTTTCCCGAGATCCCAGTTGTTTTGAATGCACTGAAGTCGTAAGTCTGAGATTTCTGAGTTCCAAGTTCTGAGCTCCCAGTTGTTTTGAACGAGTCATAGTAGTGAATGGCATTCTGGGATTAGGGAGTTTTCGCTTGTCAAACATAAACAAACATGGCTGCCATCATAAAGAATTTAGCAGCATTTAGCTTAGATGACACTTATCTCTTCTCTAAACAATATTACATTTCTCCCTTGTGCTCACCAGAGATGTGGTACATTGTAAACAAGTCTAGCTTTTAGGTCGCCAACTTGTTTTGTTTTTTGTCAACGCAACCTGTTATTTAGATTGGTTTATGAAATGAGTTTGGCGGTGGATGTGTTCCGTGTGATGCTTGGATGATGAAGTTCACATTTATATTTTATAATAAAAGGTGAGGTTGAGGAATACAGTTGTGAAGACCTTTATTTCCCATCAGTACAAAACATTGTTTAGATGCTTTGCAGACGCATTTGTTGTACCATACGTTCTGTTGCTACTGTTCCAATCACATATTTGCGATGGTACACTGCAGGGACCACTTAACAATGATCACAAATGTGTGATCGTACGCCTCAGAGGGTTAATCAACAAACGCATTCCAACAAGAAACAAATCATTTCCCGACATACACGTAGACCTCCACTCCAGTTTCAGATCATTTTGTTTTTGTTCCATTCTTTGACACTACTGTAGCCCATTCATCTTCACCCGCTCAGCGCGCTGCTTGACTCATCCTCTGCATCCACTTCCTCCATCTTGACACCCTGAACCCACAGTGGGAAATAAAACTTGAACGACCCTCCAAGTCAGAATTAAGTGGGAAACTCAGAGAAAATGTTGTTACCTGAGTTGTCGAGTTGTGATGTTTCACCACTGACCTTTTGCCTTTTCAACCAAAAGGTGACAACAAATCCGTTTTTGACTATTTCAACCTTATGGAGAATGTAGCTAGTTTGACCATATATCAATGTTAGGTGAGCTAGCTAACTTTATTATTAGCAATGTTAGTTAGCTTATCAAGCTAAATGAATGAGTGTTCACGTGCCTTTGAAGACGGAGCAATTCTTCGATCAATAAGATTTTAGCTTATCAATCTGCCTAAAATCTTATTGGCTGAAGGTGAACGTAACAGGTGAACTCAACACATTCATGTCAGACTTTAAGCCAATTTAAGCTTGATCTGCAAAGACGAAAATGAGTTTGAACTCCTGGAAAGACAATGGGGATAGATACAGTAAGGAGGTCAATGGAATGCAGACTGTGGGGGACAGGGCGCTGGATTGGCGCACATTGAACAAATCTGATCTAACAAAGTGGATATTTGTCAAATCCGTCAGGTTTGATGTATTGTAACAGGCCCACAATGTGGTTCCTAAAATACAATTTGGATATATTTGGCTGTTGTTGCTGCATAACATTTAGAAGTTGTCCCTTTTCAGGTTTAGAAGAAGTGACTCCCCTTCGTATAAGCTGGTAGCGTAGCTACAGTAGCATACAGACATCGGTGGTGGTAGTCTAAGTCGTTTCTAACTGTAATGCAGTTGATTGATGACGATGACATGAACATGTATTGGGGTTGACATCTGTACAGCATTATACTCCAATTTTACCTCAACATAGTGTGAAATACACATATAAACGGGCAATGGGGAGATTCGGGATGGAGATGCAGGTGGGAAAACGGTGCAGACTTTTTTCTTCCTGCTATCTTGGCTGAGCTCCTATGTCAAGCACCGGGAAACGGACTCCAACATCTCAGAACAAGTAAGGTTTTGTCTTTTTGTTTAGCCAGTTGCTTGTAATTAGCTGGATGGCTATAGAGATTAGCCCTGAATCACGACGAGTGATGCGGTGCAGACCAATGTATTGGATGTGTATGACAGCTCCTCAAAGCGCAAGAAGTATGAATGCTCTGACTTCCATGGAGGCTGAATCTCAGTAAATGCTGTACCTCCACTGTAAACCAAACTGTCAGTAATTCAATCATTCGGATTTGAACTCTGCAGGTGGCTAATGCCTCCTGCTCGTAGCCCCAATCGCTGGATAATATGGCTTAGTATGTGGAAGGTAAGGAGCAAAACTGTTAATTCATTAATTAGAGGAGTAGGCAAATTGGAGTCAATGCACACGCTGACGGACAGTAAGAGTCAATATTGGGAACTGAAGGGAAGTAGGGAACATCACGAGGAACGTTCGGTCAGGGTCAGTTTGTTCAGGCCAGCCCAGGGCTTACTATTGACATCTATGTGTGTGTGCGTGCGTGCGTGTGTGCATGTGTGGGCCAGTGACTGGCAGTCAAGTCAATATGACATATGAATATTGCAGCAGGCATTCTCTCCTGGCTGCTTCAATTATTCATCAAGCCATTCTTGCTCTGAGACCAGACCACTGTCTGCACCGGCACAACATCTCCTCTCTCCCTTCACTGTTTAATATACTCAAGAAAGCAATAGAGAGAGAAAGAGATAAAGAATGGAGAGAGACAAAGAGAGAGAGTGTGCACCTCCCAAACCGACTGCCTTCCATTAGCACCTCCTCACACTCTTCACAATAGAACAACAACATAACAGTGCTACAGCCCACTAATCACCCTCTCTCCATTCACTGCTTAGAGAGAGAGAGAGAGAGAGAGAGAGAGAGAGAGAGAGAGAGACTGACAGAGAGAGGCAGAACGACATATAAATTAAGTGCTACAGGCGACGATGGAAGTTGAATCACCTCTGTGACATCATTCCCCAGGTGTCCTTGGTGATGAGTTACAACGTGACACTGTTCTCAAATCTGTTACCTTGGAGATTAGATTCTGTTGCCGTGCCTCCTCATGCCCTTGGGCTGTAGGTGTGTGTGGTGTGTCTGTGTGTGAGAGAGAGTGTGTGTGTGTGTGTGAGAGACTGACAGGCCAAGGCAGTGTTGGGGTCACCAGAGACCCTCCCCAGCTGCCAAGCTGCCCTGCAGTGAGACACCAACACAACCCTTCAGGACTAAACTGAGCCATCTGCCCACCTCACACACATACACACACGCACACACACACACCTGTCCACAGTCTCAGGGCCGACCTTGTCAAGCAGAGAAAGTTATCAAGAGCAGCACCTCTCCCCTCCTTCCTAACATTAGCATCTGTTCCACCCCTGAGTGTGGGTGTGTGTGTGTATGTGTCGGTATGTGTGTACACACGCTTGCATAAGCGTTACTCCTGTGGGAGTAGTAGGTGATACATCAGGTACATTTGCACCGGGAATGTTCACTCTGCTGAACAATAGATAGTTGTGTATGTGTGTTATGTTTTACTATTCTTGTGGGGACCAGAAGCCCTCACAAAGATAGTACAACAAGGAAAATTCAGACAAGTGGGGACATTACACAAAAACGCTATTTTAGGCTTAGGGGTTAGGGTGGTTAGGAGTTATGGTTAGGGGTTTTGGTTTAAGTTTAGGGGGGGGGGGGGGGGGGGGGGGGAGTGGTGGGTCTCCTCCAAGAAACCTACTGGAGAAATACTAATAGAGCAATTCTTCCATAACCTGTTGGTAAGTAGGATTGGATTCTGAATAGAAGATCCAGCGCTTCTGCTCTTTTCTAGGGATCACAATATATGGTCTATACTTGGCATGTCAGTTTCTCCTTTACGGGTGGCACAAATTGGTATATGGGGGAGGGGAATGGGCGGGGTATATGCAAATTAAATACTTGTTTACTATAGTGTGATGGAAAATGTTATGTTTGTGCTTTTCTAATAACCCATTTCTGTGTTCATGCAAGTCACTGATTGAACGTGCCTGGGAGGAATCCTCACTATCATTATTTGTCAATTTGGCAGTATGCCCAGAACCTTGTTTTGAGAATGAAAGGGATATCTCAGTTTCAAGGTCTCTGTAAGGACCGATGCTGGAGTAGAGAAACATGTAGGGGGAGTCAACATTTAATAAGGAACAGACATGGAACAGGACAGGAACAGCGTCAGCACACGGGTAACCCAACGACATACGACAATTAATCCTGAAGCGGGGAACAGAGCTTGGGAACAGACAGATATAGGGTAAGTAATGACACAGGTGATTGAGTCCAGGTGAAACCAATAATTGCTGATGAGCGTGACGGGGGAAGGCAGGTGTGCATAATGATGGTGGCAGGAGTGCGTAATGCTGGGGAACCTGGCGCTGTTGAGCGCCAGGGAGGTGGTGGATCAGCTTAATATTGCGGAAAGATTGTTGCTTCCATCAAAGTAATTGTCAGCATGACAGTTTTAGCTTGGAGAGAAGAAGCCCTGTGAGTTATTGGTTGGTCACATGCATGAAGCAAAACATTAATTCTGAATAATGAATAAGCTAAATCATGCAAATATAACTTGTCTGTGTAAGCAGTATATAAGAGAACTAACGGGACTGCCCCGGTGGAGCTCCTGGCTGACATGTGTACATGGTGTATTGAGTTGGTTGGAACCTCTCCAGCGCGCTGACAATAAAGGATGATTTTTTAAATATTGACTTCAGGTGTCCCTGGTGGTAATTTTGATGACATGGTGTTGAATTTCCATGACAATAGTTTTAAAAATGTAGTGTTTTTGTGGACTGTAGTGTTTTTGCAGATATTTCTGTAGTATTTACTATAGAACCCTACAGTATACTACAAAAGTCTATACCAAGTACTACACATGATCGAGGGATACTACAGTGTGTAGTATAGTGTTCTACAGTATACTACAGTTTAATACAGAATTATGTAGTAAGTACTGTAGTATTATTTTTCATGTGGGTAGTGGTTAAGGGAAAATAAGAATACTCTCTCCCTGTGTGTGTGTGTGTGTGTGTGTGCGTGCGTGCGTGCCTGCCTGCCTGCCTGCCTGCCTGCCTGCGTGCGTGCGTGCGTGCGTGCGTGCGTGCGTGCGTGCGTGCGTGCGTGCGTGCGTGCGTGCGTGCGTGCGTGCGTGCGTGTGTGTGTGAGAGAGAGACTGGTCTGTAAATACTGTTGTTCTCTGCTGTGTTAGCACTTTTCTCTGGGACATGGATCACAGCGACAGAGAGAGGAAGAGGAAGAGGAAGAGAGAGAGAGAGAGAGAGAGAGAGAGAGAGAGAGAGAGAGAGAGAGAGAGAGAGAGAGAGAGAGAGAGAGGAGTGCTGGCATAGAGTTCCCTCATCAGAGCTGCAACATTAGGTCCTCGGGCTCTACTGGAGCTCAGCCAGAATTCCACAGCAACACCACCACACACTCTCTCTCTCTCTCTCTCTCTCTCTCTCTCTCTCTCTCTCTCTCTCTCTCTCTCTCTCTCTCTCTCTCTCTCTCTCTCTCTCAGAGATAGAGAGAACAGAAGAAGAGTTAGAACTCACTTCCACCTGAGCTCACTCTTTCACTCTCCATAGGCCTCTCTTTTTCCCTCTACCTCTCCCTCACCCATTCTTTTCCGTTCCCTCTCTCCTTTTCCTCCCTTCATCTCTTCTGACTCTGCCTCTTGTGATCTGTTGCAGATTAAATGGACACATTGGTATAAAGGCTACTGGTTCTTAGGCAGGGGAACTGAGCTGGATCACTTACTACAGTAAAGACACACTGTAGACCTGACCTATTCCTACTGCAATTTCTCTCTGTCTGAGAGAGAGGGAGAGGGGAGAGAGGAAGAGAGAGGGAGAGAGGGGAGAGTTTCAGACCTGAACTAACAGCTTTTAAAGCCACTTTGTAACATTGCTCCGCTGGCTACCATGCAGATTGAAATGAGAGTGTGAGGTTCTTTAAGGCTTGTCACACACACACACCACGCACGCACACACACATAAACACACACACAAACACACACACACACACACACACACACACACACACACACACACACACACACACACACACACACACACACACACACACACACACACACACACACACACACACACACACACACACACACACACACACACACACACACACACACACAGGCCAGAGGCTCTCTTTCTGAACCGGATTTAAGGGGAAGAAAAGGTTGGTTGTCATAAAGCTGCTTTGTTGATTGCGTGAAATGAGGAGTTGAGCGAGGATTGTGACAGTGTGTCTTTATAATGCATACCTTCTTTCTTCTTACTGCTGCTTGTGAAACCTGCTAGCAATTCTCTTACTGCTGACAAAACCACACAATAGCTTTACTTTTGGAGTAATATGATTATATTTGCATGAAAATAAGCAGTGGGTTGCTCACAGAGCAGATACCAACATCAACACAGTGTTTCCTAAATTGATTTTATACTTTTATATGAAATGGAAGCAAACAGAACTAAGACAATGTCAGCTTCAGGCTTTACCTTTTCACATGCAGCACAGAAAAGAGATTGGACACTGGTTTTGTGTGTGCGTGCGTGCGTGCGTGCGTGCGTGCGTGTGTGTGTGTGTGTGTGTTTTGTTCGAGGTGAGGGTGAGGGAAGAGTAAGAGTGTACTGAAAAGGTCAAGCTCAAGTGATAAGACGGCTGTGTCACCACGCGTGTAAGTGTGTCACCCCGTGTGACCCTCACGTTGTTGTGGTAATTAAACAGATAACCTTTAACGAGGCGTGGCCGTCACTGGCCTTAATGAGCCTTAACAAGGGAAATGTCATGCTTAACGAGAGAGGGACAAGGACACACACACAGACACACACACACACAGATGAGACGAGACAAGGTGTCAGAGTAACTGTGATCTGGGAAATGTCATCTGACCATTTCATTTATCGTTCTTCTGTGTGTGTGTGTGTGTGCGTGTGCGTGTGCGTGTGCGTGTGCGTGTGCGTGTGCGTATGTGTGTATGTGTGTCAGAGGAAGCTGGTGATAGAAGCTATAGGAGGATGGGGTCATTGTAATGGGTGGAATGGATCAGAGTCAACACACATTGTTTTCATGTGCTTGATGTGTTTGGTACCATTTGATTGATTCCATTCCAGCCACTACAATGAGCCCGTCCTCCGAGACCAAATACTGTGAGAACGAAGCAATAAGACAAGCAGGGGGACTCAGGCGGAAGCTATGTCGATATTATCTCTCTTGCTGTGAAAGCGCTCCTCCTCCTACGGACACACACATTCACCTTGTCATTGTCCCTCCTCCTCCCCTTCCTCTCCTCCCTCCCCTTCCTCTCCTTCCTCCTCCCCCATCTCCCCTCTTTGTCGGTCTGATTCTGAGCCTGAGGTTTGACAGCGCATTTACGAAGAGAAAGATTGATGTGTGTGGTGTCCAGCACAGTGAACACACATGCACACATACATACATGCATGTACACACACACACACACACACACACACACACACACACACACACACACACACACACACACACACACACACACACACACACACACACACACACACACACACACACACACACACACACACACACACACACACACACACACACTGACTGCCTGACTAGAGTGGAGTTATCCATGTGGTACTCAGAGGTGCTGGTCACTGTAATGAGTGCAAAGTAGAACTAGGCTCCCAGGACCAGCTTGGTAGTTCATTATCTTGGTGTGAATTGTTGTTGAGAGCCAGTTGGATCAGGTGTACTAGAGGTGGAAATAAACATCTAATATATAGAAGTGATGGGGGAGGGGCCCTCCCAGTGACATGTGGAACCTCTACCTCTGTCTGTCTGGACACAGTAGCAATACAGGGATATAACATCTACGGAAGAGACAGGAATGCCTATCGTGGAGGTGTTGCTGTACATGTTCAGAGCCATATTCCTGTAAAGCTTAGAGAGGATCTCATGTCTAATGCTTTTGAAGTGTTGTGGTTGTATGTTCACCTGCCTCATCTAAAGCCTCTTCTATTGGAGTGCTGCTTTAGGCCACCAATGCCTGATAATGTGTGTGATGTTAACAGAGAGGTCTATTTTCTGGGTGACCTGAATATAGACTGTTTTTTATCAAGTTGCCTGATCAAGAGGAAGCTGTTCATTGTCACCAGTGCCTGTAATCTGGTTCAGGTTATTAATCAACCTACCAAGGTGTTTACAACCAGTACAGGAACTATATCATCCATGTGTATTGGTCATATTTTTACCAATTCTGCAGAACTCTGCTCTAAAGCTGTATCCGTACCCATTGGATGTACTGACCATAATATAGTGGCCATATCTAGAAAATCCAAAGTTCCAAAGGCTGGGCCTAAAATAGTATATAAGAGATCATCCAAAACGTTTTGTACTGATTCCTATGTTGAAGATACAAAAAAGGTTTGATGGTCTGATGTGTGCAATGAGGAGCATCCAGATGCTCCACTTGATGCATTTATCAAATAGTTTCTTCCAGTTATTGATACCTATGCACCTGTTAAGAAACTAACTGTTATAACTGTTAAGGCCCTGTGGATTGATGAGGAATTGAAAAGCTGTATGGTTGAGAGGGACGAGGCAAAATGAGTAGTGAATAAGTCTGGCTGCACATCTGACTGGCAAACTTAGTGTAAATTGAGAAATGATGTGACTAAACTGAACAAAAAGAAGAAGACATTTTATTACGAAACCAAGATAAATGACAAATAAACTTTTACATAACATACAGTAAGTGGTTGGGGTGGAAAGAAAACATTACCAAGAACAAAATGTGAAAAGATATTGTTGTTTATCTTTTATTGTAGTGGTCATTAGGAAGTAAATATGAAGAAAAAAAAGACATTACAGTCAATGCGTACAGTAGGTGAAAAACATAGATGCCAAGGACCAAGGACATCTACCTACATGTACGTAATTACCTCAATTACCTCGACACCGGTGCCCCCGCACATTGGCACATTGACTCTGTACTGGTACCCCCTGTATATAGCCCCGCTACTGTTATTTACTGCTGCTCTTTAATTATTTGTTATTCTTATATCTTACTTTTTGGGGGGATTTTCTTTAAACTGCATTGTTGGTTAAGGGCTTGTAAGTAAGCATTTCACTGTAAGGTCTACTACACCTGTTGTATTTGGCGCATGTGACAAATACAATTTGATTTGGTTTGATGTCCACTAGAGAAGACAAAAATGAATTGCTGGGTCTCAGGAAGATATGTAAAGTTAGAGTAAGCTAACATATGGAATTGTTTTAAGATGGTCATACCATGGATCATTTAGCTATATTATTTAGAATTTTAGGTATCAAATATAAAATAAAATATTAAATTTGGCCTTTACTACCATAACCCATAGAAGTGCATTGTCTGTCCTATATCTAGAAGATATAAGAAACCTCAGGAAATATATATATATATTTTTGGACACATATTTAACCCCTTATTTTTGTTGCCACAAAACTACCATTAATTTGTATGGGTTGACTTCAGACAAGTCCCGTAACACTTGGGGAGAACACCAACGTGTTCGTAAGTCTCAGCTTTCCATATGGTGGTCATATTAGTTTGTAGGCCAAACCGTTTGGACACTACAGATGTTTTCGTGAGAAGATTTTCAGGATGTCTCATGGTCTAACAAGCACAGCTGTAGCTCCGCCACTTTCCACCGCTGATGCGGAAAGCTGATTTAAGCGGATTCTCAACAGATATCTCTAGCTTAAACTGACAGATTTTTATGGGGATTTTTTAAATTATGTTACTTAGATTGATGCATGGGTGTGTCAATAGACTCTTAAGGATTAAACTCTGTAACTGTTTTAAATCACAATTGGCTTCATGGTGAAATCCCTGAGTGGTTTCCTTCCTCTCTGGCAACTTAGTTAGAAAGGACACCTGTATCTTTGTAGTGACTGGGTGTATTCATACACCATCCAAAGTGCAATTAATAACTTCACCATGCTCAAAGGGATATTCAATGTGCTTTATGTTTTTATTTTTTACCCATCTACCAATAGGTGCCCTTCTTTGCGAGGCATCGGAAAATCTCCCTGGTCTTTGTGGTTGAATTCCACTTTGACATTATGGGGTATTGTGTGTATGACAGTGACAAAAAATCTCAGTTTAATCCATTTTAAATTCAGGCTGTAACACAACAAAATGTGGCAAAAGTCAAGGGGTCTGAATACTTTATGAAGGCACTGTATCTAATAGAACACAGAAGGTTTCCTTTAATGGAAGCTTCTCTAATGTTAAACATGTCAATGTGGTGTACCGCAGGGCAGTTCTCTTGGCAATCTACTCTTTTCTATTTTTACTAATGACCTGCCACTGGCATTAAACCGACCTGTGTGTCTATATATGCTGATGATTCAACCCTATACATGTCAGCAACCACAGCTGATTAAATCACTGCAACCCTAAACAAAGAAATGCAGTCAGTTTTAGAATGGGTGGCCAGTAATAAACTGTTCCTGACAAAACTAAGAGCATTGTATTTGGTACAGATCATTCCCTAAATTCTAGAATCTGATAAAGAATAATGTGGCTGTTGAGCATGTTGAGGAGACTAAATGACTTGGTGTTACCTTGGACTGTAAACTGTCATGTTCTAAACATATTGATTCAATGGTTGTACAGATGGACAGAGGTCTGTCCCTGATAAAGAGATTCTCTGCTTTTTTGACACCACAAGTCCAGACATGCCACCAGGGGTCTTTTCACAGTCCCCAAATCCAGAACAAATTCAAGAAAGCATACAGTATTATAAAGAGCCATGATTGCATGGAACTCCCTTCCATCTCATATTGCTCAAATGAACAGCAGACCTGGTTTCAAAAAACAGATAAAGAAACACCTCACAGCGCAACGCCTCTCCCCTATTTGACCTAGAAATGTTGTGTGAATGTATTGATATGTAGGCTGTGTGTGATGTTTTAAATGTATGTAGTTCTGCCCTTGAGCTGTTCTTGTCTATTAATG